>NC_037675.1:52088452-52184286 GCF_003255815.1 Theropithecus gelada | reverse complement strand
TTTTTTGACACGGAGTCTTACTCTGTCGCCCAGGCTGGAGTGCAGTGGCACGATCTCGGCTCATTGCAACCTCCATCTTCTGTATTCAAGCGATTCTCCTGCCTCAGACTCCCGAGTAGCTGGGACTACAGGTGCATTTCACCATGCCCACCTAATGTTTGCTTTTTTTTTTTTTTTTATATGGAGGCTCATCCTGTCACCCAGGCTACAGTGCAATGGCGCAATCTTGACTCACTGCAACCTCCCGGGTTAAAGTGATTCTCCTGCCTCAGCATCCTGAGTAGCTGGGATTATAGGAGTACAACACGACGGCCAGCTAATTTTTTTTTTTTGGAGACGGAATCTCGCTCTGTCGCCCAGACTGGAGTGCAGTGGCATGATCTCAGCTCACTGCAAGCTCTGCCTCCCAGGTTCATGCCATTCTCCTGCCTCAGCCTCCTGAGTAGCTGGGACTACAGGTGCCTGCCACCATGCCTGGCTAATCTTTTTTTTTTGTATTTTTAGTAGAGACGGGGTTTCACCATGTTAGCCAGGATGGTCTCAATCTCCTGACCTCATGATCCGCTTGCCTCGGCCTCCCAAAGTGCTGGGATTATAGGCTTGAGCCACGGCACCCAGACAATTTTTTGTATTTTCAGTAGAGAAGGGGTTTCGTCATGTTGGCCAGGCTGGTTTTGAACTCCTGACCTTGTGATCCAACTGCCTTGGCCTCCCAAAGGGCTGGAACCACAGGCATGAGCCACCGCGCCTGGCTTACTCTTCTTAAATCACAATTGGTCCAAATGGCTTACCCAGTCATCCATTCCAGGGCACCAAGTGCATCTCAGTCACTGCTGTGTCTGCAAAGCCCAGAAGTAACTCTCTAGCTAACTGTTCCCAGGCCTTACGGTTCATACCCTCCTACAGGCTCCTAGAGAAATTATTTTCAAACTTGTGCGTGACTCTTTGCATGCCCAAGACTTCTGCACCTCTGAGGGTCTACTCTATAAACCTCCAGCAGCCCCAGTGACATGCAGTTGATGGTTATCAGGGCCCAGCTCAATAGCAGGACTTTTACATGATTCATTTACTTAACTCTTCACCACTCTCAGAGAACAGAGCCTATAGCTGAGGAAAACAGTTCATAGACATGTTCTGTAAATTGTGAGACAACACCCAGGTAGGATTTAAGTCAGGTGGAGCTCAATGTGACTGTTAACTTCTGGCCCCTCTGAGAACTGCTTCTCCAAGAACTGCTGCCCCAGGAACAACTCTCTCCCCGCTTAGTTAATCATCAAAGTTAAAACACAACTCTGGAGCCAAATTGCCTGGAATGGAATCCGAGTGTCACTATATTTTAGTTGCATTACCTTGGGCAAGGTATTTAATATCTCTGCACCTCTGTTTCCTCATCCATAAAAGAGAGATAATCATAATGCCAGCCTCATTATAGGTGAGGACTAAGGGAATTACTACATACAATGTGTTTAGAATAAAACCTGGTATACAACAAGCTAATATTTATGTAAAATATTAGCTATCATATCTCATCATCATCACTCCCCTGTCCCAACCACTGACGCATCACCCTCATTTTATATTCGTGCAACAGAATTTCGGCTACGTGATCACTGAGCCATTACCAAAAGCCCCTAGGTAGGTGTCTGTTGAGTAGGTTGTTAAGGTAATGCATAGAAAGGTCATTACAAAAAAAAAAGTTGGTGGGGCACAGTGATGAGGTGACTGTCAGAGATACGAAAGAGACACTTAATAAGTTGTGATTAATTTACTCTGAATAATGCATTGAAGTGAAGACATTTTCAAAGCATTATTTGGATTAAATTACTTACTGTTCCAAGGCTCATTTCACTCACCAGGAAGTGTATGGGGTGGGTAGAGATGAGTCTGTCCTTTCCAATATCTGTTTAGTCATTGACATATACTGCTCCCAATCAGTTTCCTGGCAACTCAGGGTTAAGGCCCTGCATCTCAAGCTCTTGCCTTCACTTCATTGTTTTTAGTACTACAGCTTTCAGGATGTCTACTAGTCAATATAGACTACATTTATCTGTGATAACAAGAACAACACATTTAAGCAGCAACAATGATCAAGTTTATTTCTTGTCCATTCCACATGTCCGTTGTGGCAGGGACAAGAAGGCCCTGCTTATTATAGTCATTGAGAAACAAGGCTGAAGGAGGCTCCACCTCAGCATGCTTCCCTGATCACAGGGCCAGGGAAAGGAAGCATGTCAAACCACATATTGACTTTTGAAACTTTTACCTGGAAATATCCCATCACACTGCTCATGTTTTATTGGTCAGAACAAGTCACATGGCCAAGCCTGGGCTTAAAAGGGAGAGCATGTACAATCTTCCTGCAGGGAAGTGCCCCAAATATTTGGAGACAATAATACAGGTTTCTGTAGGAAAGATTTGTCTGAAAGCAAAAACACCATCTAAAAGTGGCTTAAATAATTGAGGGGTTATTTTCTGACACAACAAAAAGTCTGGAGGTGGATCAAGGCCCAAGGAGGTAAATTTGGCATCTCAAAGATGCCTTCAGGGATGCACTTTACTTCTATCTTTCTACTTTACCATCCTTAAGATGGCAGCAATATCTCCCTTCATAGTTACAAGATGGCTGCAGCAGTGCCGGGCATCATGGGTAGACCAGTGATATCCAGAGAAGGGTAGCAGTGTTTCCTCCATTAGTCTCATATTGTTTTGTTTTTTGTTTTTAATTTAAAAATTAGGCCAGGAGGCCGGGCGCGGTGGCTCAAGCCTGTAATCCCAGCACTTTGGGAGGCCGAGACGGGCGGATCACGAGGTCAGGAGATCGAGACCATCCTGGCTAACACAGTGAAACCCCGTCTCTACTAAAAAATACAAAAAACTAGCCGGGCGAGGCGGCGGGCGCCTGTAGTCCCAGCTACTCGGGAGGCTGAGGCAGGAGAATGGCGGGAACCCGGGAGGCGGAGCTTGCAGTGAGCTGAGATCCGGCCACTGCACTCCAGCCTGGGCGACAGAGTAAGACTCCGTCTCAAAAAAAAAAAAAAAAAAAAATTAGGCCAGGAGTGTTGGTTCATGCCCATAATTCCAGCACTTTGGGAGACCGAGGTGGGAAGACGGCTGGAGCCTAGGATTCCAGGCTGCAGTGAGCTGTGATAGGGCCACTGCTCTGCAGTCTGGGCAACAGAGTAAGACCCAGTCTCTAAAATAAAAATAAATAAATAAATAAATAAATAGTAAAAGTAAAATAAATTAGTATTTCCACAGTCTGGTTCAAGCACTGTGCCCAGCACTTATTCCACGGCCTCATCCCAAAACTCATCACAGTTAATCACGTGGCTCATCACAAAACTACTCTTGCAGTTTTGAGAAAATCCTTCTCAGAACCCCAGCTTACTTCCTTTTGGGTCCCATTAGCCGCAATGAAATCGTATGTTCATGACTTAGCCAGTCGTTGGCAAAAGGAATAAGACTACCTTGACTACCTTCTGGGGTAAGAAAAGACCTATATTCCCTTTGTAGGAGCAACTCTGTTTTCTGTAAGAAATGTAGCGCTGAGCCTAAGAATCAGGTAAATGTAACCTTATTTCACCAATTTTGGGAAGGTCCTTTTTGCAGAGTGTAAATAAAGAGGGACCACAATGTCCATTAGTGAAAAGCCTTCATTTGTGCTTACGTAATTAATTTACAGTGGAACAACTATGGGCAAATAAAGCAGTCAAAACAGGCATTTAATAGGGAAGGATCATTTACCAAAGGGTCAGGGAAATAAGAAACTACTTTGGGTTGATATTACATCCGTCTCAAAAGAGTTGACCAAAAGAATTCACCACTCCCTTCTCTGTGGCCCCTGACTAGAGTCTCCATTCTTCATCATTTCACCCACCACACTTACCACGCTTTATTGCCTTTATCTGTGTACCTGTCTGTCTCCACCTGCAAGATTGTAAGCTCCTTGAAAATATAATCTGTTTCATCTTTTTATTCCTGTGCATAATATGAAACAGTAGTGGCTAAAATGAATTGATAACTCACTGTGTCCTAGAGCCCATTCTAAGTTCTAAATGAACTGACTCTTTAATATTCACAACATCCTATGAGGCATGTGTTATTATTATGTATGTTTTATAAAGGAAGAGATGGAAAGTCAACAAGTTAAGTCCTTGACCAAAGGTACATAACTGTTAAGTGGGAGAGTTGGGTTTCAAATGAAGGCAGCCTAATTGGGTTATGTTTAGGACATTTGCCCAACAAATGGGTGAACCCAATATGCTTTAATACATAATAGGAAGGGGAGAGAGAGAACAAGGGTGAAGAAAAAGTGATAATCTTTTATTTACACATAGAATCTGAAATCAAGATGATAGACTTGTATTCCATGAGGGTAGAGATCGTGTATGTTTCACTTGTTTAGTGTGGTATCTCTAGCTTCTAGTACAGTCCCTGGCACACAGTATGTATTCAATAATTCCTGGGAGTGGCAGAGGAAGGGAGAGATCGGGGGAAGGATGAAAGAAAGGCAGGAAGAGACTGAACGAATAAACACAACCAATGACCTCTTTATCTTGCTTTCTATTTTTCCTATCTTCTCTTCCTCCATTACTTTCATGGACAGCTTTACTTCTTAAATCTACCTCTTGCCTAGGATAGGAGGAAGTGGTAGAGGCTCTAAGTATTAAGGGTTCTCAAAGAGAATTTAAATGTAACATTGTTACAGAGTAGCAAGTGCTCTCTGCCGCCCTAATTCATTTGGCTTTTGAAACAATGTGTCTTGTATGAAGTAGACTTTTCCTCAAACTAAAACATTTTTTAACAATTTGGACTTGCGCTTTTTCTTCTAATTGTGTGCTGCTTAAAATGTCAATGCAATGCAGGGATGCCAATTCCCACATGGGCATATTGATTTTTATAAAAATCAATGCAGGCTGGGTGCGGTGGCTCATGCCTGTAATCTCGGCACTTTGGGAGGCCAAGGCAGGCAGATCACTTGAGGTCAGGAGTTCGAGGCCAGCGTGGCCAACATGGTGAAACCCTGTCTCTACTACAAATACAAAAATTAACCAGGCATGGTGGTGCACGCCTGTAATCCCAGCTACTGAGGAGGCTGAGGCAGGAGAATCACTTGAACCTGGGAGGTGGAGGTTGCGGTGAGCTGAGATTGCGCCACTGCTTTCCAGCCTGGGTGACAGAGACTCTGTCTCAAAAAAAAAAAAAAAAAAGAGTGTCTCAAAAAGAAAAAAAGAAAAATTAGAGCCATAGCCATAAGCAAATGAACAGCAATGATTAAAGGTTAGGAAATGACTACTGTCAAAGCCTCTCTACAAAAAACTGGTTACATTACCCAGATAATAGTCTGTACACACTAAAAGCACTATTTTTTCTCCTTGATTTCAGCACTATTGTCATAGGGCTGTGCTTTCAAAGATTGCTTCAAACAGCCATACAGACTTAACATTTCAGATTCAATCTTTAGACCATACAGACTCCTTACTCTAGTTTCAGTAAGCAAAGTACAGTCGTGATGAAACTGAAGAATTCAGTTCAGAATTCTAAGTGTTCCTATTCCTAAAGGATGTCTGAGTTTCTGTTGTTAATTTTGTCGTTTTGATTCCTGTCTAGAAGGCTAATTTTTAAAAATATCTTTTTGTTCTAATTTTTTTTTTTTAAGAGACAGCGTCTCATTCTGTCACCCAGGCTGGAGTGCAGTGGCACAATTCTGCTCACTGCAGCCTCAACCTCATGGACTCACAGGATCCTCCCACCTCAGCCTCCCAAGTAGCTGGGACCACAATGCACCACCACACCTGGCTAATTTTGTTTTTTTCCTATAGAGATGAGGTCTCGCTATGTTGCTCAGGGTGAACTCAAACTCCTGGCTCAAGCAATCCTCCTGCCTCAGCCTCCCAAAGTGCTGGGATTACAGGCATGAGCCACCGTGCCCAGGCTTTTGTTCTAAAATTGAACAAGAACGTCAAGAGTATCCAAACATTCTGACTTTTTTTGTTTGTTCTTCATTCTCAGATTACTTTGATTCCATTCAAATGTATTTGAGCCATTGGGTTTTTGTTTTTTTTTTTTTCCAAAAATGAACTCATTGACTTTTCTTCAGCCTGATTTTCTCCTCCTGGCTTCTTTCTTGGTTAATGGCACCATTATCCACCGTGATCCAGACAAACACCTCAGCCACTTTTGACTTCTCAGGTTATTGCCTCATATGTCCAGTTAGCTGCCAAGTCCAATTGTTCAATCTCTAGAGCTGTCATTTTCTTTTCATTCTCATGTCAAGGACTCTAAGTCAGGCCTTCATCATCCCCTCTTAGAATATTGCAATGACCCTCAAACTGGCTTCCACTATTTGTCTCTTATTCTCCAATCCATCTCTTGTATTTTTGCTCAATTGTTTTCCCAAAAGATTTATCATATTTCTCCCCTGCCCAAAAACCTACAATGGCTCACTATTGCCATTTTTTAAGACTTTAAAAGTCAAACTCTTTAATGGCATTGAAGACTCCTCCTCAGTTCATTCCAACCAACTCTAGCAACCTCATCTCCTATCACTCCCCATCATTATTTGATTATTCCTTCATTAATGTATTTCCCCCAGATTTGTCATGACATTTCTTCATTCTATCTGTCTGGCAAATTCCAAATTATGTTTCAAGGCCTTGCTCAAATGCTCTCTCCATTTACGGAAACTTCCTTGTTCTCCAGGCAGAATTAATCCCTCCTTTCTGTGCTCCCATAGCATTTTGTTCGGATTCCTATTATGCCCCTTATTGGGTTCCCAGAAGCAGTTCATGAGAGGAGGATTTGTAGGGAAGGGTTTTGTTAAGGAAATGCTCCCCAAAGAGTCTGGCAAGTGAATGAGGGAGGTAAGACAGAGAAGAGAAAGAGATCAAGCAAGGGTGAGAAATTTGGTGAAAGTCCCAAGGCGAGTAGCCCAGCTCAATTCCATAGGGGAACTCTGGACATTAATTGATGTCCTTCTCTAAGACAACGGAGCTGAGCTTGCTTTCTCCCATACTGAGCAGTCACTAGCTAGGGATTCAGTTCCCAAGCACTTCTTGCTCTCTGCATGCATTTGTACACAGCAGCCCAAGGGCAGCCACCAAAACAGAGTCACAGGTGCAGGCCAGTGGCAGCAAAAGCACTCCAAAGTGGATGGAGGAACACACAGAAATGGTTAGAGAAATCCCAGAGTACCTGGGAGGAGGCTGACGATGTCAGCTATGCTTCTTGGTATAGTCTGCCTCGTATCCACCTAATCACGCACTGTCATCCACTGCCTCCTCCAGCCAGTGGATGCTGAAGCACTTAGGAGCAAACACTGCATCTTAGTCATCCTTGTGTCCCTACAGCAGGTAGGATATCACTTTGCACCTGGAAATTGCTTAAATAGGATTTATTGATTCAAATGGAATATTCCCTGTGCAACATTTTGCTTCTACTAATCGTTTCACAGAAATTTTTTTCCCTAGCTGATTTTAGGTCAACGACAATAAAACATGTGAATTCTGGAGTTTCAAAACCTCAAATCTTCAACTTTTCACCTCGCACTTTTATTCCTGGGGCAAAAACTTGCTCAGCACATCTCTTCCTAAATTCCAAGACAGGCTGCTTGTTCTGTTCAGTCAAGAATGCCAACCCAAGAAACATTTTTGAAAGATCACAGTCAACGTCATTGCCAAAAGAAGAAGCTCTTGGCACACAAAGAACCTGGTTCAATATGAGATGCCAGATGGTGATTTCAACTTCAGCTAAATTCCTGCTGAAAAGTGTTTCAACTGCAGATGAGAAAATCTTCTATGACAAATTTCCAAGTGTTAGAAGATTCAGAGGAAAATGGCAAGTGTTGATACCCTCCCTCCCTGCTGCCACTACCACCAACCACATGCACACATACCATGGAACATACCTGCATCTGGTAGCTAAAATTCCAACAAAGATGCCTCTGTCTTTTAAAAAGTCTATGGACCCTGATTTGATTTTTACTAAAAGTATATTAACTGAGTCAATTGGAGCAAATACCATTTGATTAATATGCAGTGCTTTTTCAAAGGGTGTGTTCCCTTAGCATCAGAGATAAGGCTTTCCTGTCTACCAATAATTCTATTGTTAATTGATAATTAATTGATAGTCAGCTGATACTCAGTGTATCTCTCCTCCCTAAATACTTTCAAATTCCGGGAGATATATGTGAGGCATAAATTGAAGTTGCTCTGCCCGGATGCCCTGGAATACCTTTTGCTGGTTCTGTGTGCCCACACCCCAGCTTCAGTGTGTTTTGCTTTCTAATGATGAGCTTCTGCAACTATCTTCAGAGGGTTGCCCTTGAACTACTGGAGTTTCACCTGTTTGCACAGAGAACTGAAAGTGCCTGGGAGCTTACTGTGGCCATGAGGTGCCCACAGCCAATGAGTTACTGGTACAGGAAACTGAAAGGCCAGCTCCCCTGAATCAAGTGTGGGAAAACTCTGAGGTGTAGTATACGCTCCTGAGCTCCAGTCAGCAATAGGCTGAGACTGGGACTCTGCCTGAATAACACCTGCACTTTGCTTTTTTCCCTCCTTCTTTCCCTGTGTTGCTCCTGCCTTCCCACGTACCCCCTTGGAGGTCTCTCCTCTAACACATCTTTCATATAACTCATGTACAAATCCTCGTCTCAGGACCTGCTTCTGGGAAACTGACCTGTGATGATTCTGGGTAATGGAAAAGTTCAAGGAATATCCTACTAATAAAGAAAACAGAAATTCTTTCTAGAGCAAGGAACATATGCACACCCACTTTATCAATCAAAGTCTCAGAAGGAAATAGTGGATAAAGTCAAAGTAGGTATTTGGAGAAAGGTTAGTAATAAAGGGACTATTTACAAAGGTGTGGACTGGGTTCAGAGAAACAAGGATAAGTGCCCATCTGAAAGCTAGGATCAGGAGGTGCCATTGCCAACTTTAGGCCTCACTGGCAAAAGGAGAGTGTGGCTTTGCAAGCTGGTGACAGAGATGTGTGGAGAGGCTGTGAGACAGGAGCTGTGACTTTATGGGTTGCAGCCAGCCTGCAGAGACCCTGCAGGGAGTAAGCACCAACCTTATGCTCCATCTTGCCTCCAATCTTTTGTCAGCGTTACCCCATCAGCTGAACATAATGGGAACTGGGGCTTGAGGGAGCCTGCTAATGTAGTATATCTAGGTTCGCCTCTTGGGGAATACAGCAGGTGGAGAAGAGTAGGCAGAGGATCTGATGGGACAAACAAGCTTTCCAGCACACTTGCCTACCTATCTTACACACACACCTCCCAACACACACNCACACACACCACACACACACCCCCAAACACACACACACACACCACACACACACACAGTTTGGCTGGTTCTTGATCTTGACCTGTGACCAGATACACCTGAATAAACACCACTTTTCTCTCTGCTGCCCTTGTTTCCTTCTATATTATTTGTTTGCATATTGAGGGACCCAGAGATAGGCTGCATGATGTGTGAGAAGGGAACATCAAAAATCAAGTGACAAAATAGATTTTTATTACAGTCTGAGTATGGCATTTGGGTATCAGCATAGCCCCAGCACTTCAGCCTCTAAGACAATTTATGTAGAGTGAGATATGACTCACAGACCCCACTGCCATAAGATTTATCGTCACTTTGACCTCAGTATTTTAGTACAGAGGTCTAAACTACATCTTTAGAGAATTACACCCATTCTCTCACAGTTGACAAAATGCAAATCAAAGATCTTTATGTTGCCTTTTGTAATGCCCTATCTAATTGCTTTCTCATCGGTGCAGGTGCAACAATGTCCTCATTATTCGGTTTACTCCCCAGTGTTCTCATTATTGAAAGTAACGGTCTCTTCCTAGCGGGCTCATTTTGTTTTTGAAATGGTCACTTTTCTTGGATTTTGGCTTTGGCTTGATTCAGAATATAAGGCATTACAAAGTGTGCAGAGTGGAGAAAAAAAGGTCACTCAGTTATTTTAAGGCCTTTGAGATTAATCATGGCAGACAGCATGGGTCCTTGGGATGCTGGCAGGAGCCAATGTGGGTGGGATAGAGGATGGAAGACAGAGAAGCACCCCTCCCACGCATCCCTGGAGGACAGGCAAGGCCCAGCAGTTACTGCCTCCTTGGCCTCCAACCCTCTCTCTGCCGGGTACCCTTCAAACGCCAATACAGCTGAGTCGAAAACATGTGGGGTGCGCTTTAACAAATGGCCTACGGGGTTGTCATTTCTAAGTATTAAAATAGTATATATTGGGGCCAGGCGTGGTAGCTTATGCCTGTAATCCCAGCACTTTGGGATGCTGAGGTGGGTGGATCACCTGAGGTCAGGAGTTTGAGACCAGTCTGGCCAACATGGCGAAACCCTGTCTCTACCTAAAAATACAAAAATTACAGGAGGCTGAGGCAGGAGAATCGCTTGAACCCAGGAGGCGGAGGTTGCAGTGAGCCCAGATCGCGCCATTGCATTCCAGCCTGGACAACAAGAGCGAAACTCCATAACAACTACAACAACAACAGCAACAAAAATTAGCTGGGCAAGGTGGCATGCGCTTGTAGTCCCAGCTACTTGGGAGGCTGAGGCAGGAGAATCGCTTGAACCTGGGAGGCAGAGGTTGCAGAGAGCCAAGATTGCGCCACTGCACTCCAGACTAGGCATCGGAATGAGACTCCGTCTAAAAAAAAAAAAGAAAGAAAGAAAAGAAAAAATAAATAAAATAAAATATTATAAATTGGGCTATTTTCTTCAGAAATTTTATGTCTAAGCATATTTTGAGGGCCCAATGGACTTAGAGGATGGTGATTGTTTTAAAATGTTAGTAAACACTGGGTTTCATTCCATGGCAGCTGTCTGAGTCAGTCATAAGCCCTCTCAGGAGGCGAGTGCTGAGGTGGACAGGTCAGGCCTAGGGGTGTGTGATCCCTGGTGTGATCCTGAGCAAGGCACCAAAGCTTCCTGAACACAGCTTTCTTTTAACAGTAATGGAATTGGGTTGGACAGATTCTGAATCCTCTTCTTGTTCTGACACTGCATTTGTGGCAGTCACTAGCCCCGTGTGGCTGGTCTGAACTGAGATGTGCCACAAGTGTCAGGCACACACCAGGTTTCAAAGGCTTAGAACAAAAACAAATGTAAAATATCCCATTATTACTTTTTTGTTGATTACATGTTGAAGTGATTGTGTTTTGGGGGTATATTGGGTTAAATAAAAATCTAAAAATTAATTTTACATGTTTTTACTGTTTTAAATGTGGCTACTAGAAACTTTTGAACTACAATTTGTGGCTCACATTATATTTCTACTGAACAGAAATGTTTTAACATGTATGTTTCTGGGTTGCCATTTCTTTTGTGTGCACATCAAATTCTAGAGATTCAAAGTAGTCTTGCTTGGGGAAAAATGTTTCATTTTCCATTCAAAACTCTTCTAATAAAAACGTAAAGATTTTATGTCATATTGGTTTAGTGTTTAAGAGTGTATGAGGGAGGGGCCGGGCATGGTGGTTCACTCCTGTAATCTCAGCACTTTGGGATGCCGAGGTGGGCCAATCAGCTGAGGTCAGGAGTTCAAGACCAACCTAGCCAACATGGTGAAACCTCATGTCTACTAAAAACACAAAAATTAGCTGGGCATGGTGGCGCGTGCTTGTAGTCCCAGCTACCCCGTACGCTGACAGGAGAATTGCTTGAACCCGGGAGGCAGAGGTTGCAGTGGAGGGGCTGAGATTATGCCACCACTGCCCTCCCGCCTGGGTGACAGAGTAAGACTCCATCCTCAAAAATAAAACAAAAATAAATAAAAATAAAATTTAAAAAAAAGAGTGTAGAGGGAGGGAATGCGAATGCTTCTTAAACTAACATTTCATTTCCTCCCCCCTTCAAATGAAGCTAGAGTGGCAGTCCTTTGGCACTTATAGTCTTCAGAACAGTACACCATTGCCTGCATCCACCAGCCACATGAAAAGGGATAATTCCAAAAGTAAAGATCAACCCCCCACCCGCCCATCCCATGTATACATATGCAACATCTCTTCTCCACATGAATGCCAAGTATTTGGAAAGTACCTAAGTGCTCAGCCCATGGAATCCAAAAGACACGTGCAAAAACCACTTCCTGCTATGCTTCAATTGCTGGGCCAAATAATGAACAGACACAAGGCATTCAATACACATTAGGACTGATGATCTGGGCTGAAAGAGCAGCAGAGGGAAGATTAGAAGGTCCACATGAGCAGAGTGGAGGGAGGGTAGGTTTCCTGCAGACACTGAGGATACATACATATGCATTGATCAGGAAGGACCTTCAATGTCGGGAAAAAGATCTAGGACCTGATGTGAAAAGCAATGTTCAGAATGCTCAAATAGAAGCCATGTTTTAGGGAAATCATTGCTCTCTTCTCTGCCTTGCTGTAGCGTGTGTATGTCCCCCAACTGGAGAACGTAATTAGACTCCAATGCCACCTAACATCATTCCCTTACTGTCTCATGAGTGCATATTTTTACCTTCCAAAAGGAGAATACATTCCTCAAGGGCAAGAACCAGGGTTGATTTTTGCTTCATTTTGTTTTGTTTGAGACAGGGTCTCTCTCTGTTACCAGGCTAAAGTGCAGTGGTATAATCATTGTTCACTGCAGCCTTGACCTCCTGGGCTCAATTGATCCTCCTATATCAGCCTCTTGAGAAGTTGGGACCAGAGGCATGTGCTACCCAGCCTGGCTAATAAAAAAAAGGAGAGTAGAGAAGGGGGGTCTCACCGTGTTGCCCAGGCTGGTCTTGAACTCCTGGGCTCAAGGCATCCACCCACCTCAGCCTCCAGAAATGTTGGGATTACAGGTGTGAGCTGTCACGCCCAACCTGATGTTTATTTTGAACATCGTGTGACTTTCAGGACAGTATTAGGCACAGGGTAGGCAATCAATGCTTACTTTAAAAAAATAAATTGTATGGAATCCTGCTTTCCTCTTCTTTCATTTTCTTCATAAGGAAAATGAAGAGATAATCCTAATTTCTAATAAGTGTCCCCCAGGGGCAAAAGTGTAAATCAGTTTGCCTTCTGTCACCTTCCCTTCCCTTTTCTATACTTTCCTTCTTTCTTCCTGGGTTCTTAACCACCAACATTTTGCTGCTGGAACTCTTAGTCCTTGACTTGTATGTCTGGAACTCAAATTTATCCCTTTTTCCTTTCCTCATTCATCTTTCTTAGGGCCTTGGGGGGATCACTGATGTCCCTTTCTTTCACACAGTGAGTTCCTGGACTAGACTATAACTGATCATCTACTTTAACAATTTGGCTGTCCTTGACACAGCTCTGCAACTTGCCTGAAAACTGTCCTGCTGAGTTCAAATGGTCACAGAAATAAGAAAGATATCGATTAAAGAAGTTTGAAAGGAGCCAGGAGCTGCTACATGAGTGACAGGCTGTTTGACTACTCTGTGAATGAAAAATAGTTTATACCCAACTGTGACGTGGAAGAGGGTAGACCATGTTTGGTTAGAGCCTTTTTTTGACTAAGAAAAAAAAAATAACTTTTCAGGTTCCAGTAAGTTTACAAAGCCTGACTCTCTCTCTCTCTCTCTCTCTCTCTCTCTCATTTGTCGTCTTGACTCTAAACTGCTAATTTCAAAATTACTTCAAGAAGAAACAAAGAGTAGGCCAGGCGCAGTGCCTCACGCCTGTAATCCCAGCACTTTGGGAGGCCGAGGCAGGATCACTTGAGGTCAGGAGTTCAAGACCAGCTTGACCAACATAGTGAAACCTTTTTTTTTTTTTTTGAGGTGGAGTCTCGCTCTGTCGCCCAGGCTGGAGTGCAGTGGCGCGATCTCGGCTCACTGCAAGCACCGCCTCCCGGGTTTACGCCATTCTCCTGCCTCAGCCTCCCGAGTAGCTGGGACTACAGGCGCCGCCACCACGCCTGACTAATTTTTTGTATTTTTAGTAGAGACGGGGTTTCACTGTGTTAGCCAGGATGGTCTCGATCTCCTGACCTCGTGATCCGCCCGTCTCGGCCTCCCAAAGTGCTGGGATTACAGGCTTGAGCCACCGCGCCCGGCGTGAAACCTTGTCTCTACTAAAAATTCAAAAATTAGCCAGATGTGACTGTGCACACCTGTAATCCCAGCTACTTGGGAGGATGAATCAGGAGAATCGCTTGAACCCAGGAGGTAGAGGTTGCAGTGAGACAAGATTGCACCACTGCACTCCAGCCTGGGCGACACAGTGAGATTTTGTCTCAAATAAATAAATAAATAAATAAATAAATAAATAAATAAAATACATAAATAAAAAGAAAGAAAAGAGACAAAGAGTAACTTTCTCTTCCCTGGATTATTCTTTAGTTAACGTTTTAGAGCTTTAACCATCTGAGAAAGCCAGTTCAGTCCTGTGAAATATGGCAGAAAACCCTTCAAAAACTTCATGTTCAAATACTTCAAGGATCCTGGGTCCTTGAACAAGTTTCTTTGTAAAGTGAGAGTAAAAATCAGAGGCAGATAAGCTGCAACAGATAAGAGTGAAGTTTTGTTTGTAAAGGGTAATAACTCTGAATAAACATTTACTTTTTTTTAAATCTTATATTGGTTATAATGTAGAATTGGAGCCTGGTTGCTACTTCTGCTGTCATTTTGTGTTTAATAGAGAAAAGATCAAGTGATGGGCTCTAAAGGAAGTTTCTGGTTTTTTTCCCTGTGACTCCAGTCTGGACTAAGACTAACCATTTGCTCAACGCAAACCAAATTGCAGGCCCATTGTGTTGAATAAATGATCTTTCTTGGTAGGGTTGCTCTTGCCAACCCACACCATGCAGTAACCATGTTCCATGCTTTCCCTCCTTTGTAGCAAGGCTGGAGGTGATCCCAGTTCCCAGTCCCAGCGCTAACTCCATCCCACTTACTCCTCTCAAGAAAGCGCATCTTGTGTTTTTCAAATTACACAACCCCCAGCAATTCTGATCTTCCTGCACAGGGAGTGAATGCCACTTCCAATATCCCCCGACCCCCAAGAATCACTGCTTTAAACTAATGAGCAATATCATCCTTAAGGATTCTTGCCAGTTAAAAAGTGATGCTTGGAGAGGTAACCAGTAGGATGACGATTCCATGGCAGAGATTAGGTGAAACAAAAAAGACACCTCTTCATTCTTACCTTCCAAGATTGTTGGCTCTTTTAGTGCCCAGTGAGCATTATTGTCTGTCTTACAAGATGATCTCTATGTAAGTATTCTGGTAACAGGTTAGCTATCCTCTTAATGAACTGCGTGTGTGTGTGTCTGTGTGTGTGTGTGTGTGTGTTGTATAATTATTACTGGATGACTGAACAACCATGCATACAGTATATGAGTGTGTGTGTTTGTGTGTGTGTGTGTACTTATTCAAGAGTGTTTAAAAAGGAGAGAGGAGCATCACTCTCTCTGATTCTGCAGGCACACTTACATGCCGTGTTGAAAGAAGTGAGCCTGGTCTTTTGAATAAGATTGATCTGTTTAAAATTTAAAAAAATTTTTTTGAGATAACTGTAAATTCGCATGAAGTTGTAAGAAATAATAGAGATCCCCTATAGACGCTTCACTCAATTTTTCTCAATGGTATCATTTTGCATAACTGTAGAACAATATTACAACCAGGAAATGGACATTAGTGTAGTCCAAATGTCTTATTCAAATTTCATGAGAGTTTCACGTGCTCTCATTTGTGAGTATATATTCAGTTCTATGCAATTTTGCCACATATGTGATCTGGTTTTGAATCTCAATTCTGTGGAGTTCCTGCTGTGTGATCCTGAGGAAGCTCTTTGACTTCTGCGAGATCCATTTTCCTCATCTGCAAAATAATGTCTGCCTCCTAAGGGTGATGTGAGAATTAGGTAAGATAATTTCTGTCGAGTTTCTAGCACACTGGATTCTCAAGGAATGCTGGTTTCCTCTTGTCTATTGCTTGCTCTCTCGGAGCTATCACCAGTTTCTTGCTAAAATAACCACACTTGAGGGTTGTAATCCATCAGGCGGATCCTTCAAGGGCAATACATTTAACACTGCAACTCAAAGAGAACCATGGCCTGAACTTGGGATCCTATTTGACTGCAATGAGATCAGAAGTGTAGGGATGGGGGAGTGAGAACGGAGACTCTGGGGTAGGGGTAGGAGGCGGTAAATATCGAGCAACTGTTGGGCTGCGAACCATCAACTCTAAGGAGTTTCCGTCCTGTGTGGCTTGCGACCGAGGGTTAGCTTCACCCGGAGAAGTCTGCACAGGGGTGGCAGCCTGTGAGGACGTGGTGGGCAGGTGCGGAAGCCAGTGTAGACCCGGCAGAAGGGTCGCGCTCGCTCTACAGGACACCGAGTCACTTCTAGAGCCCTTCCGCCTCCTGAACACCCTTTCCAATGTTGACGGCCAGTGGACACCCGAGGGCTGGGAAATCCAGGGCCGCCCGAGAGCAAAAGAGGCACAGGGATCCCCCCCTTAAAGTCCCGCTGGCTGAAGGCGGGGGCCCTTCCTCTGCGCTGAGACGTTCCTGCCCGAGTGTCAGCGGTGCGGGTGAGTGCAGGCGTGTTGGGAAAGAAAGGGAGGCGGACAGGCAGGAGGCGAGGGTGGCAGCGCCAGCCCCAGCTCGGCGGCGACCTCGGGGCGCCAGCCTCCTCCACCCGCACCAGGAGCCCCGGCGTTTCTAACTTCAGATCTCGGAGGCGGGCACTCGGAGAGGGAGGGCGCGTCCGCGAGGGCCCAGGCGGCGCCGCCTCCTCCTCCCTCAGCTGCTGGAGCCGCGCGGGCCGCAGAGGAGGAGCAGCGCCGGGGCCGGCGTCGCCCTGACTCCTCCTCCCCGCGCGGGCCGGGCCCTTCCTCCCCAGCGTCCAGAGCTCCGGGTGGCCGCGGCCGAGCCGGCAGCCGAGCGCGCTGGGCGCGGCCGTCCCGCCGCCGCCGCCGCCGCCGCCGAGCCCGGAGTGCGCCAGCGGCCATGGTTCCCGCGGCGGCGCGGGGCGCCTGAGCACCGGGAAGCAGTAAGTGGCGCAACCCCGGGGACCCGGACCCACGGCCTGGGGGTGCACGGAGGCCTCGCGCTGCCCCCGCGCCGTCGGCGAGGGCCTGAGCGTCCGGAGCGAACTGGGCACCAGATCACGCGGGGGCTTCCCATTTGGGGTCCGGGGCCTGGGCGAGCGCAATCCCTGCGGGCCGGGAGGAAGCGGCGGCCAGGCGGGAGGACGAGGCGGGGACGGGGCGGCTCCAGAGGCGGGAGGAGGGGCCGGTCCCGGAGGCGCGGGCGGGGGTGGGGAGGATGCGCGCTGCAGCCCGCGGCCCCCGAGAGCAGCGCTTTTGTAAGCCCTGGCCCCTTACATATGGAAATGACGCTCGCGCGGGTCCCCATTCGCGTCCTTTTGAAGGACACCCGCCCGGAACCGCGGCGCCGGCTGCGAAGTATTGTCCCGCTTCTCCAGCCCTAACAAAGCGTCCTCCTTCGCTTTGCAGAGCGCTGGAGGCGGGCGGCCGGCTGTGCTGGCGCTCCGGAGAGACCGACAGAAGGTAGGCGAGGGCGGCGGGGCCGCGGGGGGGGGCGCGCTGCCTGTCCACACAATAGGGTGTCTGAGGTTTCTGGTGGTGGCGATGGGCAGGCGAGTTGAGGACGCATCGCAGGTGGCTAGGGACTTGGGAGGCGCGCCCGTCCTGTGGCCGCACCTCCGCTTCCCCGTCCGGCGGCATCCCTGAGTTTGGGCACCCCCAGTACCCCTGAAGCCCCGGCCGCCTGCCCGGAGCTGAAAGCCGCTTCTGTGCGCTGTCCGAGAGCAGACTTGAGTCCCCGAGGGAGCAGAAGGGGTGGTGGTTCCGTTGGCATGTGCGCCCGCACAGTCTTGTGATTGAGACGCTGAAGAGGAAGCTGCGTGGGGAAACCCGAGGTGTTAGCCTGGGCTGTCTGAGTAGCAGAGAGCTGCTTGGAGCCCGGAAAGTGGAGATTTTGGAAGGTGTGTGGGGTCGATGCGCGTAAACAATTTCCCGGTGTAATGCCTAGGAGAAGGGGAAAGAACAAAATGACATTTGGTTATTGCCTAAAAGGTGTGGCCTGGAGGTGTGGAGTGTCTGGGAAGGAAGCTTCCAGCGGCTAGGCTTCTGCAGCTACCGAAGCGGCCCCTGACAGGACACTAGGTGATGAGAACAGTCTCTGCTTACAGCTCTCGCTGCGAAGTTAAGAGATAGAGACGGAAAGAGGCATTTTCCCTAACCCCAGCCCTGACAACCCGAGGTGAAGGCACCAACAAAATGGGAGCTGGAAAGACTACCCTGCCATATATCATGTTTCCAGACAACTTGGATATTATGAGATCTGCTTTTTGCACCTAACTAGGACAGATCCTCTCCTGGCATTGAGGACTTCCAAGATGGGCTTGCCATACAGCTCAACTCCTGAATTTATTACATCGAAACAGATTGCGTAGTTGTCTTTTGTGACTGACGTGGTAGCTTTGTAGGATGAGAATCCTGATAAAGTCCATCCTGACACATGAGGGAAGCCCCTGGAACCACGACGTTTCTCAGTTGGGTCGCCTTAAACACCGTAACGTACACATATGTTTGCATGCTTCCGGAGGCTTGATGATCTAACAAGGAACATTGCTTTTTTCTGTCAGTTTAATTTTACCTTGAGTCTTCTCTCGTGGTGAGCATATTATACAGGTGGCTGACCTGGAATATTGGTGGCTGCTGCTCTGGAGTTGAAGGGAGCTGTGAGGATTTCCAGAGTGTGTATAGGAGGAACATTACAGGCTGGCTGAAAAACGAGTTTGTGTGTTATGGTCTCTTCAGCTGTTGTCAGTGTCCTTTGGGAGGTGATGTGGACTGCCTGGGAATTTGTTTGCAGATTTGTTTATTTTCCCTATTCTCTGGTGATTCTTTAGAGGGAAGCATTCTGCAGAGTGGGGAAAAGGTAGGTCATATGAACGTTCCACAGGGTTGGACATCGGCAAAGTTATTGCCAATACAGAGAAAGGCTTCACAGGGGGCAACAGAGAGGAAGCCATCATACTCACAGTCTTTGCATTAAAATGTCGAGGATCAGTCATTTTACCGGGCACTTGCTCAGAATGGCGTGGGGTTCTTTTTTCTTATTTCTTTTTAATTTTAGATGTGTAATGACCCTTAATATCAAAAGATGTTAACTGTCACAGAGGGGGAGAATAGGGCTCCAGTGAATTCTGAACAGCCAATCTTAATTTAATAGGCAGTATTCTTATCATGAGTCAAATGTTTAAATAAATTGTTTTAAATGTCACTGCAAATGACTTTCTAAACTAACATTTCAACAATCTTGATGCTTCCATTTTATGATGATAATGAAAATACATTTTATCAGTCTTACATTGATAAAGGGTGGGCAAGCTTAGAGCATTTTCGAAGGATTTAAACAGCGTAAAGCCTTTTTAGAAAGCTTATTTTTATAGATGCCAATTCATTTGTAAGCCAATAAATTATCTGGGTTGAATTCTGGCTATTGAACTTGCATCTGTTGGGCAGGGGCTTATGGAGAGACTTAGTGAAGCTTGCAAGAAGATTTTTATCCTATTTATGAATAAAATAGAATTTTGAAAAGATTATGAGATTCTGAAAGTGAGCATCCTTGTTTGAAATTAGGACACTTCTTTATTGCAATTTAAGTCAGCAATTAACCATTTATTCAAGCTTTTGGATGGAAAAATTACAAAGCATCTATCTATACCCTAATGCTCACTTTAAAAACAAAGTTGGGAAAATATTGTTCATAGACGTGAGAAGAGATCACCTTCACTTACACCTCAGGGTACCATACTCATAGCTTCAGGCATCCTAAATTAACGTGAGTCAATATGGCTCAAGAAGTGGAAGTTGTTATAAGCTTTCTCTTTTTTTTTTTTTTTTTAAGTAACAAACTCTTTTTTTTATTTTTAAAGTAACAAAGCTCTGTTTTCTGCTTCTGTAATTTACTTAGTAGTTGATTACAGGTTATTGAATGCACATTGTGCGAGGCTAATGGGTTTTTTTTTCCTGCAGCTAACCTGAGTTATTTGATGGGGTAATCTACCAGTTATTAGCTTGAACAAAAGCATGGGTTTGTTACATCCTTCAGAATAGCAAAATAATAAAGCTTGCCTACATTTTTGAATAAATGCTAGTAGGATTCCCTTAGTTAAATATTATAGTGTAGTTGACAAAGGTTGTTATTTTTCTTTTTCTTTTTTTTTTTTGACATGGAGTCTCTCACTGTCTCCTGGGCTGGAGTGCAATGGTGGGATCTCAGCTCACTGTAACCTCCGCCTCCTGGGTTCAAGCGACTCTTGCGCCTCAGCCTCCTGAGTAGCTGGAATTACAGGCACGTGCCACCGCACCTGGCTTTTTTTTTTTTTTTTTTTTTTTTGTATTTTTAGTAGAAATGGGGTTTCACCATGTTAGGCAGGATGGCCCCGATCTCCTGACCTCGTGATCCACCCGCCTGAGCCTCCCAAATTGCTGGGATTACAGGCGTGAGCCACCATTCCTGGGCATTTTTTCAAATTTATTTAATGTGACTTTTTTCCTGTGCATTTAAGCTTTTGTGTTATATTTTTATACCATGATTTCATGCAGAGTGATATTGTTGTGCTTTTGGTATCCAGTTAGGGGTGAGACACTGTCTGAGCAGAGAGGAGGCATTCTGACAGTAATCAGTTTGCTGCTAAGCAGCACTAGTTTTTGGCAGAAGTATTCTCCTATATAAACTCGTAAATGGCTGCAACTGCTTTTTCTATTGAGCTTTTACTAAACTTGAATTTATCCTTGTCACTCTTTCCTTTATACTGAAATTAGTCCAATATGGTGAGCCTGAAAATCTTTGCAGCCAATTAAAGTATTTGCGGAAAAGAGAGAAGAAAAAGAAACACTTTAATTTGATCATTGGCGTTATTAGGCTCCAAGTTGCCAAATGGTGAAAGCTAAAGGCATAAATGGAGAGTTTTGCCCAAGTGGGGTTTGTTGGTGTTCATCACATCAGCTGTAGAGTAAGTAAATGAGTCACTGGTTGTCACTGCCTGGTCTGTGGACCCCCAACAGCTATGTCTGCACACAGGTCCAAAAGCATCTATTATGATGCCCTCTCAAGGAAAGCAGCTGAGCCGAGGGGACATGCAGACATTCCGCAGAGCTCTTCAGCTGCTGAACCATCTGGAAGGGAAATAAAAGGCCTGGGCTAGGGACTCTGGCATTGTGCATATTTATTATTTGGTTTTCACTTGCAAGACTTTGTCCCCTTTTTACTTCCTCTGGCCCAGAACAGACGTCCCCTTTAGCTGGGGTGTCATTCTTACAAGCTCCTTTCTGTCCCTTGGTTGAACACTGAAAAGTTCATAAATCCACATATCCACTCATGATTCTGGTCACACCTCCACCTATTTCGTTTGCAGTCCTATTTGGCACTGTGATTTCATCAGCTGGGGTAATGAACACTACTGTCAGAGTCGGCAGCATTTTGGCAGCCTTATTTTGAGTTATTTGGAAGGAAAATGCTCAGAATAATTGTCATGATGGGTGGTTATTGAGTGGTAAATGTTTTGATTAATGGTTCTGTGCATCTGCTTCGTATTTAACCATCCCCCGTTAGAACTCCAAAATATTGCCCATACTGGTTTTTTCATTCCAAAAGAGTCATAAAGCCTTCTAACAATTTGATTGGAAAGGTAGATGGTGAGGAGAGGCCCAGGTTTATTATGGCAGGCTTCATAACACTGGAGCTCTTCTTTGCAATTTGGAGAATTTCTCACTCAAAATGTAACTTTCTTAATCTCTGAGTAAGATTCCTGCCTCTGGTGGGTACCAGTTAGGGTTTGACTCTGAAAAGCATTGGATTGCACAGATTATACATACTGAAGTATTTATTTAGGGGAAGTCATTTACAAATTATCAATTCCTAGACAATGCCCATTATTGAAGATATGGGACGCTTCATGATCATTTTTATATAAGAATTTATTTCTTTCACGCCCTAAATCCCAAAGCTGCTTTAGGAAAAAAGGGGATGTGTATTCTATTTGTATATCCCTGGTGCCTTGTAGGCTATAATTATTCAATAAATGGATCAAGGGAGGTGGGGAGGAAGGAACTCTGCTTCTCAATTCCAATTTGGAAACGTTTGTGGCCATGGGGTGTTCTGTGGGGATTTCTGCTGCTTAGTACTGTTCAACCGGCTGACACATAAAGGTGAGATAAGTGGTTTGCCAATGGCATCATTTCAGAGGTCTCATTCATGTGTTCTATGTGCATGTGTAGGATTGAGGGATAATATAATTGAGCGTCGCACTAGAGTTCAAATCTTGGCTCCACCTCCATTTTGTTCAAGGAGATTAGTGCTGTATCCTTGGACAGTTGCTTAATTTTGTCAAGCCCCAATTTCTACATCTTGCAGGAGAAAATGAGAATATCTACTCCTAAGAATTGGGAGGATTAAATGAGATAATATACATAAAGTACTTAGTTTAGGCCAGACTCACAGTAAACGTTCAGAAGTAATTCCGAATGACAGTTCAGCTTTCTGCTTTTATTTGATGTTAAATTTATCAATAACCTGCTTTTAAAGATAGAGGAAGCTCTGAACATTACCTGCTGCCATTATCATTTAGTAATATAATGATGTTTATGTACATAGTACACTCCCTGCCCATTCTCAGTCTGTTCTACAGCATTTCACATCTCCTGCTTTGCTTCTTTGGAGGTAGATCTGTAGATGATTCACTTGTTACCTCCTCTTCAGTTTACCACTCCTTTGTAGCTGCAGATATTCTCTTGGTTATCTTAAATTCCCTCTTGTATCAGCTTTCTCTGGGATTAGCCACTCTCGCTTGCTTGCCACATTTAACTCTCAGAACAAACCTTCCAGATGCACATTGTTATTCTCATGCTGTAATCGAGGGGACCTGAGAAAGGTTTTAGTGTAGATTCTCCTCCAAAGTTCCATCCCATAGCAAGACAATGCAGCCAAAGTTTGTGAATCCATTTACTTAATTACTAGCCTATGGAATTAAACTTCAGACAGCGCTGCACGGTACAGATTGGCAGTTGGTGTTGGCTTTCTACTTCTTGCTTATGTCTAAGGCTGAAAATGCCTTTGAGAAAGGATAGGGTGGAGGAAGTGGAGGTGTGTTGGTGGAAGAAATAGACATTCCAAAGTTTTCATATGCCCACTTCTGTAGACCTTATTAAGGGTATGTTTCCTCTCAAGGAGTGATCCATACAGGAAGTCAATCCATGATATTTGCTGAATCCCTGGCGTGAAGAACAGACTGACTTTACTATGCATTTGGGGGAAGATGTAAAAGAAATAGGAACGTGGAGCTTATCATTAAAGAACTTTCTGCCAAGTGGGGAGAAAAAAAAATTCTTGCACATGAAATTACTGATGAACATTTGGGAAATAATATCAACCAGTAAAAATGCCTTCTGTACCACTGACAACTTTTCACCATGAGTAACATCTCCTGGATGTTTCAGCGTGAGCATTTGTTCCACAGGAGTGGTGCTTTTCTCCCCTTCAGTCAAGCACAGTGTTTTGAGAAGGAAGGAGATGAAATGAAGAGATAAAGAAAAGAAAGCTGCCATAAAATGAAAGAGGTTTGATTTAGTGAAAATCCAATGACCTCCCAAAGAGTCGGTCATGATAGTATATCAAATTCGACACCGTGGATAAGATCAGGACTTCTCAGTACATAAGTGTTTTATTCCTCTCTTTCATTGGACAAATCCCCGCCCCTTAAAAGTAATTTTTAAAAAGGGAAGTGTTAGAATTCTTTCACTTTTGAGTTTTTAAACATATATGCAAAATCAAGCAAAAGAAGAGTCTTGCTTTTATGAAATCGGTCAGATAACAGCCCAGGGGACTGTAAAACTCAGAGTGAGACTGAGAGCTACCAACACTGAAAATCCCGGAGCACCTTGGGGATTCTCAGCAGATTTTAGTTGACAATTAACTGGTGAACTCTAAGTGAATCTCGTTAGCCAAGTGTTGGCCTTGTCTAAATTCTTAACTCCTGTGGCTTTGCATAACAACTTGGTATTTCTTTTCTGAGGCTTTGATGTTTATATAACACTCTCAACTTATTTTGAAAACATTTACATAGTGATTAGTTAACCCAGCAGACCAATCCTGGGAAGACAGCCAGAGCTTGCAGCACCTTAGTAACAGAAAAACTGATAATTAGAAGAGACCTGTCCAAGACTAGGAACCTGGACCAAAATTGTGCCATGTTGCTTTACTTTAATGAGTGGCCCCAGTAAAAACTGAGCTGTGTGGCAGAGCTGTTCACATTTATCTTCTGTGTCCACCCAGTTCTGCTGAAACCCCTGGCAAGATCATGGCTCTGTTCTAGCTTGTCAAGTTTTGAACAGCTGTCTATGGAAAGAAAGCAAATACAACCTAGAGCAACGCTGATTTGTTTTAGAAAGCTCTTTTATTTTCAGTTCTGGCTGTGTTCAACATCTTAGCTTACGTTTTTCGTGTTGTAATGATCTGCTGTACGGATGATCACCTCTAAGTTAGTTTTCTCTAAGTTGACTTGGATTAAAGACGCTTGGTTAGTGAAAGCTGCTGCTTTTTTATAGTCAAGGGACTGGTTCGGAGAGCCTTGTTGCAGATGGCTGAGGTCACCGTCCCAAGGGTGTGTGTTGTGTTTGGCATCCATTGCGTCATGGTGAAGGCACCTTCAGATGTGCAGGTTTCAGGCTTTCATCGGAAAATCCAGCACATTAAAAATGAATTGTCATGCAAAGAAAAATAAAAAAAGATTTCATTTGTAAAATACGAGCTCCTTGGAATTTTATGATGTATATTTTTAACAAAAATGACTCAGTTTTTGATGTCTCCAATTTTTTACTGATCCTAAGGAAGGTGGCAAAGTGGAAAGCCTGGAGTATGGGTAGGTGAGAGAGACGGAAGACAGGTTAACCAGGCATAAAGAGGTAAGATGCTCTAGTGAGTGGAGGTTCCCTGAGATGCTGTATGATTCATATAACCCAGTCTGTGGCTCCTTTAAACCTCACTGTCTGAACGGTTGAAATAGTGTCTTCCCTTTTTTCTAGGCAACTAAGCATTACCTAAAACTCGCTGGGACTAAAGCAATCTTCAGGGAATATTCTTCCTGTCACACCTCATGTAATTGCACCAGTGAAGTTAATTGAGTTGCTTTTTGAGGAACTCGTGTAAAAGGCATTTGGTTTCATGTAAACAGGGAGGTGGTTTTGTAGCATAGCCTCTTGCTGCAGCCCTCCAGTCTAGCTATGATGGGGGCCATCTACGCTGAATGAAGTAGAACAAATCAGCTTGGCCACGCTGATCAGTTGCAACATTGGGGCAGGTTATCTAAAGCTTGCCAGCTAGCATGGAAGTTCTGACCATACAGTCTGCTGTTGCTAACAGTTAGTTCACTTGAATAGTCTTGTGGTCTAAGTGGCTTTTCACCTTCTTAAAATCCTGGGCTAGAAGAGCTGGGAGAGAACTACCTTCAGCCTTGAGTTTGGCAGTCTGGCTGTCCGCCTGAGAACCAGGCAAGAGAGGAGGGTGTCTCCTACCGTACATGACCCCATCATTCTGGTAATGTTGCTCCCAGTGCGATCTAACCCTGTGTATGTGGCCCTGGTGTGAGTGCATGTGGGAGTGTCACTGGCTAGGGCTGGTCCTGCAGAGACCAGAGGTCTTGCTGTGGGGTGCATCAGAAACTGGGTTTTCCTGAGCATTCCCTGGGGACTGGTGGGGTACAGAGAAGGGGAATGTGCCAGGGGGTGACCACAGTAGGACTGGAGAGGCTGCCACAACCTGTCCTTGTCTCTGTCCTGCACAGGTGAGCGCTGTGGGCTATGGGATGGATGAGGTGGAGCAGGACCAGCATGAGGCCCGACTCAAGGAGCTGTTTGACAGTTTTGACACAACGGGCACAGGGTCCCTGGGGCAGGAAGAACTCACCGACCTTTGCCACATGTTGAGCTTGGAGGAGGTGGCCCCAGTGCTGCAGCAGACGTTACTTCAGGACAACCTCTTGGGCAGGGTAAGGTCTGGGGAAGAACATGGGCTGTGGGAAGTGGGGTGCGGTTTCTGCCAGGGTGCTGGGGGTGGGGCAGACCACACATGTTGCAACTTGTTTCTAGCATCCTGGCTGTTACATGATAAAAAGAAGAATGTAATGGATGTGGCATCACAGCCCAGTTTGCTAGGGTGACAAGGGCCTGCTTTAATTTGTGCTCTGGAGTTATGGTGTACAGTGAGCATCTTAGATAAAGAAAAAGAGATAATGAAAGGATGTTTTCCAACTTTTGTCTTGTTCTTTGTAGTTTATTTTATTGACTCCACATTCATCACTGGGACAGAAAGGAGGAGGGTGAGATTTCCATTGAAGAGAAAGAAAATGCAGTAAGAAAGCTATTGTTATGACTTTTACTCCCAATGAAGCTATTTCTTCTGTGGATTATTTCTGGGTGAAGCATTAATTAAACCTTCTACTCAGGAAATAAGACAGCAGGGTAAATAAATGCAGTGCAGGTTCATTTAAAACCCAGCATGACTTGCTTCCAGCAGGGATGTGTGTGTGCATGCCAGTGTTAGCCTCTGTGTTTGATGACAAATAGTCATGTTATTATCATAGATCAAGTCACAGATATGAGTAAGGAGCGAGAGAGGGTCTTTTTTTTCCTCTTGCCAATGGTGGATATTTGATCTGCCATGACCTGAGATTGCCTTCCATTCTCATAATTATAACTAATAGCTTTTATTTTTTGCCTTGTTTATAATTAATAGCTATTTATTATCAGTAGCTTTGTTTATATGGCTTTGAGTCAGATCTCTTGCTGTTGGATTTTAGAATGATTAGAGAGAAAGATGGACAACACTTTTTACACTCTGTTGCTTCATTCTGGTTTTTATCACGTATAAATTGAGGAAGCAGTCGTGAGGCTTAACTTTATTCTAATGACTGAACTTCCTTTTCTTCATTTCATTTTTGCTGTCTTTTAGCTGACAAGGGAGGTAAGTGACTTCAGATATAGTACCATATATTGGCTTTCTGTAACCTAAGACAGACAGGAGTAGCCATCATCCTGAAATTAATGTGCAAAAGATGATATTCTCAGGCACTTGGCACATGAATGTGATGTTAAATGGGACTCACACTTGGAAAAAAATGTGAATTCTTTGCAAAAACTGGAGCCATTCTTGGCCTCTCGTGGGGGAGGGAGGGTTAGCTGTCTATAAATACATGTGGTCCCCATAAAAAGCTAAAAATCTTCCTTTAATAATCTTAAAATGAAGCTTTGAAGATTGAACCATTTGCTCCTCTGCATGTCATGCAGTCACATAGTTTCCAGTTCTGCCTCAGTCTTAGACCCTGTGGGGAGCAAAAAAACTGGCATCTCCCGGTATGGTCCTTGGGGATCTCAGTACTTTTGGTGTCTAAAGGATAGTATCAATGGGCTGATCTGTTTTAATGCTCATTAAAGCCTGAAAAGGCATGATACAACTAAGGTTTCCTTGAGTGGTGTTCTTAGAGTCTGCATAAATATGGAATGCCACGCCGTAAACAGACTGCACCTTGGCGGCAGGTCAACAGTTTGCTCTCCAGATGTTGCACATCTTTACCTTCATTTGGTAGACTCAAACAGGGAATAGTTATCGATTAATTTGTTAACAACTTGACACTACCAGCCTGCTTTTGACGCTTGCTATTTGCCTGAATAATGAAAACTTAAGTGGTCTATAGTGTGATATTTACTTAGTGAGCCAGTGATAAAAGTTAAATAGATGGATGCATATTGATTTCATGCGGGAGGTCCCTGGTGATGGTCTTGAGAGTCGGGGGTTGGCATGAGTTAATGCACTACTGTTAAATTTGCATTTTTTAATGAAACCAAATTATTCTCCTCAGATGATCACACAAACTTGGCCATATGCTATTAAGATACTCTATATGGTCTATAATTTTAAATTATAAGATAAAATACCATAGGATTCACTGGAGTCATCCAAGTATTATCATTTTCATGATGCATACAGTAGGGATTATAGTTGTAAAATTATGTGTTTTTTACTTCCAGTCATCTTTCTTCTCTTTAGAAGATATTTCTTTAGAAAAATTTATAAGGGTTAGCAGCTTGGTTTAATTAAAAAAGAAAGAAAGAAATGGTAGCATAACAAATCTGTATATATTAATCTATTCATTAATTCAACAAATATGTATTGTGTATGTCCTGCCTGTGAGACATTCCTGTAGTCTTATGGCATGGGGTCTGTATTAGCCCATTTTCACACTGCTGATAAAGACATACCCGAGACTGGGTAATTTATAAAGAAAAAGAGGTTTAAGGGATTTCCAGTTCCATGTGGCTGGGGAGGACTCACAATCATGGGGGAAGGTGAGAGAGAATGAGAGGAGGAGAGAAACACCTAATGTGGCAGGCAGGAGAGAATGAGAGCCGAGCAAAAGAGAAAACCCCTTATAAAACCATCAGCTCTCGTAAGACTTACTCACTACCCCAAGAACAGTATGGGGGAGACCACCCCCACGGTTCAATGATCTCCCCCCATCTCCCTCCCACAACACATGGGAATTACGGGAGCTATAATTCAAGATGACCTTTGGGTGGGGACACAGCCAAACGATATCAGGGTCTAAGTTATTTATATTTACATTTACCGTAAACTACAGTTTTCCATTAAGTTGGCTTTTGGCTGCATTAGTATCCATCAACTTCCTGGATGCTTCTGGCTTTCATTTTGTCTTTTAAATCTTAATGAATATAATTTTTAAATCAAATACAACTTCCAAGTTTCCTCTATGGGACTTAGGCTGAATTATCTTAATGAATATAATTTTTAAATCAAATACAAATCCACCTTACCTCTATTGGACTTGGGCTAAATTACTCCTTTTTTTCTTGAAAAAGAAGTACGATGAAAAGCATTGTCTCGCTCAACCAGGAATACAAACATTGTGTATTTATTTTTACATTTTACAACCCATCTTCAAGAACTTGGTTTTTTTTAAGGCCTAATGTTTAACAGTTGTTAATGAAAGTCTCACTCTTAAATCAACTTGCCATTTCTATGTTTTTTACTGATAGGTCATTTCCCTCCAAATTATGTTTCAATTCATTTGTCTTGCTTTATAGCTTGAAACCATATTCACCTGAGCAAGGTGGTTACTGTACAGGTGTTTAAAATGCTTAAAGCTTGTGGATTCCTGATTTGAAGGAAAAGGGATATTGCCAATATGTGTTTACCACTAGATTATGAAAAGAGTTCCATCATATCTCTGTCATCAGTTAAGCACCTGTCAGCTAGGTGAGGCCTCATCCCAAGGGGCTCCTCAAGACACTGAAAAACTTACAATCTAGTCGGGTAATATATATGACAAATGAGTAGCATGGGGAGCAAATACTATGAAAATCTAAGGGAACCATGAACCAAGTTTTATCCAAGCAATCATATTAGTTGTAGATGCTTAAATGAAGTGTTTCTGCATACCTCTCTATCTCCTTTATTAGAAATCAGGACATGAAGCTAATTTGCCTTGGTTTTGTTGAAATATTTAGTTATATCCAGTGTTTTTCTTTGTTTTTTTTTTTTTGTTTGTTTGTTTGTTTTTTGTTTTTTTTTATAGACAGTCTCGCTGTCACCCAGGCCACCCAGGCCACCGTGCAGTGGCGCAATCTTGGCTCACTGCCAGCTCCGCCTCCCGGGTTCATGTCATTCTCCTGCCTCAGCCTCCCGAATAGCTGGGACTACAGGCACCTGCCACCACACCCGGCTAATATTTTTAGTAGAGACGGGGTTTCACCGTGTTAGCCAGGATGGTCTCGATCTCCTGACCTCGTGATCCGCCCGTCTCGGCCTCCCAAAGTGCTGGGATTACAGGCATGAGCCACCGCGCCTGGCCATATCCAGTTTTAAAAATGCATTCTTGGCCAGGCACGGTGACTCATGCCTGTAATCCTAGCACTTTGGAAGGCTGAGGCGGGTGGATTGCCTGAGCTCGGGAGTTCGAGAGCAGCCTGGGCAACACAGTGAAGCCCCGTCTCTACTAAAAATACAAAAAATTAGCCGGCGTGGCAGTGGGCGCCGGTAATCCCAGCTACTTGGGAGGCTGAGACAGGAGAATCGCTTGCTTGGGAGGCGAAGGTTGCAGTGAGCCGAGATGGCGCCATTATTCTCCAGCCTGGCGACAGAGCGAGACTCCGTTTCAAAAAAAACATTCTTTCCTTACACAATATACCAACTTTGAGACAAAACAGCCCCCTGAAGTTCTGAAGAGTTTCATTGCTATATTCTTAAAATGAATTTGGATGCTGAAATACGCTATGTCCCTGGCACACTTGAAAGTGAGAATAAGCCTCCAGGCAGCAGAAATCACCATTGGTTTCTAGAGTACCATAGATATATCGACTTTGGTAATCAAAGACGTGTTGAAATTTTTAGTATTAAAATTTAATAGCTGTACAAATATATATAACTCAATTCTCTTACATTTCTGAAAGGGTTTGAAGTTCTTTGATAAATTTCTTGATTAATTTCAGGTGGTGGATTTGTTTCCAACTCGAAAGCTTTTTAAGATTTCTTTTTCTGGGCCGGGCGCGGTGGCTCAAGCCTGTAATCCCAGCACTTTGGGAGGCCGAGACGGGCGGATCACGAGGTCAGGAGATCGAGACCATCCTGGCTAACATGGTGAAACCCCGTCTCTATTAAGAAATACAAAAAACTAGCCGGGCGAGGTGGCGGGCGTCTGTAGTCCGAGCTACTTGGGAGGCTGAGGCCGGAGAATGGCGTGAACCCGGGAGGCGGAGCTTGCAGTGAGCTGAGATCTGGCCACTGCACTCCAGCCCGGGCGACAGAGCGAGACTCCGTCTCAAAAAAAAAAAAAAAAAAAAAAGATTTCTTTTTCTTATATACATTTTAATCATTTGAAGTGTAAATCGAAAATGGAGAAGAACTTTCTTGTAGTGCTTATTTGGACTTGTTCTCTGTATGCAAAATTACATTCAATATTAACTGCCATTAGTTTGTAATAGTGGTCCTGCTGATGGGGTTGTCATTATATAACTCAAACAAAAGTCAGACTGGTTGTCTCTGACTTGTGGAAGGGAGGCTAGGGAGACTTAAACCCGTGGAGGGAAATGGCCTATGCTGTGGGAGAGAAAAGATAGCTAGGAGGAGGTTTTTTGCATATGTAGACTTGGATCTAATCTCTAACTTTGAACTCCTAAGGGTCTGTGGTTTCCCATTTATAGACAAGAAGACCTGATTAGGAGACTGCTCAACTTGCTTTGACTCTGTATTAATGCTTTCTCATCAAACTCATTGCAGCATTAAGTGTGTGTTTGGTTACAGTATGTCGCTGTGTCTGTCAGAGATGTTTAGTGTGACAGAGATCAAAAGGGAGAACTGTTGGGAAGGCCTGGACTCAGAACGGCAGGAACAAGTGCTAAATGACCATTCTCTTCTACCGACCTGGTTTCAGAATGTCTTATTTCTACGATTAGGGATGCTCATTAGATTTCATCATTATTTCATGGATACTTTTATGAGTAGCTTCCTGTCTGGACAGAGGGGACTTAAAGTTCTTCAGTGTCTGCCTCAGATTTTAGACCTCAGAGTTCATCTGTCTGACAGAGAAACCTTGGCTTTTCCAAGGTCAGATGACTCATTTGAGTCAGTACCAGGATAGGATCCTAGATTTCCCAGCCCCTGCATTTGAATATGTATCTCCACAATTTCCTCAAACTCCAAATTTGCAAAAGTGAATCTCCATTCCTTCACCCTGCTCCCCAAACACTACCAACACCACATGCAGATAGTATACAGTTAGAGCACAGGCTTTGAAGTCAGCCCTGGATTCAGGTTCCCCTTCTTGTCACATTTTCTTTCCCTTTAACTTTTAAGCTCTGGGGTACATGTGCAGGATGTGCAGATTTGTTACATAGGTAAATGTGTGCCATGGTGGTTTGCTGCACAGATCAACCCATCGCCCACGTATTAAGCCTGGCATCCATTAGCAGTTTTTCCTGATGCTCTCCCTCCCCCACACCTCACAGGTCCAGTGTGTGCTGTTCCCCGCCTGCCCCCCGACCCCTACCAATTAGTCCCTGTGTTTTCATTGTTCACCTCCCACTTATTAGTGAGAATATGCGGTGTTTGGTTTTCTGTTCCTGCTTTAGTTTGCTGAGGATAACGGCTCCCAGCTCCATCCATGTCTTGCAAAGGACATGATTTTGTGCGTTTTTGTTTTGTTTTGTTTTTTTGACATGGAGTCTTGCCCTGTCGCCCCAGACTGTAGTGCAATAGTGCGATCTCAGCTCACTGCAGCCTCTACCTCCTGGGTTCAAGCGATTCTGCTTCATCTTCCTGAGTAGCTGGGATTACAGGTGCGTGCCACCACGCCCAGCTAATTTTTTGTGTCTTTAGTAGAGATGGGCTTTCTCCATGTTGGCCAGGCTGGTCTCGAACTCCTCGTGATCCGCCCACCTTGGCCTCCCAAAGTGCTGGGATTACAGGCCTCAGCCACTATGCCAGGCCGATTTTGTCCCTTTTTGTGGCTGCATAGTATTCCATGGTATATATGTACCATATTTTCTTTATCCAGTCTATCACTGATGGGCATTTGGGCTGATTCAATGTCTTTACTGCTGTGAATAGTGCTGCAATGAACATATGCATGCATATATCTTTATAATATAATGACTTATATTCCTTTGGATATATACTTAGTAATGGGATTCCTGGGTCTAATGGTATTCCTGCCTCTAGATCTTTGAGGAATCACCACACTATCTTCCATAATGGTTGAACTAATTTACGCTCCCACCAGCAACATAAAAGTGTTCCTTTTTCTCCACAACCTCACCAGCATCTATTGTTTCTGGACTATTTATTGATTGCCATTCTGACTGGTGTAAGATGGCATCTCATTGCATTTCTCTAATGATAGTGATGTTGAGTTTTTTTTCATGTTTGTTGGCTGTGTGAATGTCTACATTTGAGAAGTGCCTGTTCATGTCCTTTGCCCACTTTTTAATGGGGTTGTTTGTTTTTTTCTTGTAAATGTGTTTAAGTTCTTTGTAAACTCTGGATATTAGACTTTTGTCAGATGGATAGATTACAAAAATTTTCTCCCATTCTGTAGGTTGTCTGTTCACTCTGATGATAGATTATTTCGCTATGCAGAAGCTCTTTAGTTTAATTAGATCTCATTTGTCAATTTTTGCTTAGTTGCAATTGCTTTTGGCGTTTTTGTCATGAAATCTTTGCCCATGCCTATGTCCTGAATGGTGTTGCCTAGATTTTCTTCTAGGGTTTTTATAGTTTTGGGTTTTACATTTAAATCTTTAATCTACCTTGAGTTAATTTTTGTATAACATGTAAGGAAGGGGTCCAGTTTCAATTTTTTGCATATAGCTAGCCAGTTCTCCTAGCACCATTTGTTAAATAGGGAATCATTTCCCCACTGCTTTTTTTGTCAGGTTTGTCAAAAATCAGATGGTTGTAGGTGTGCAGTCTTATTTCTGAGTTTTCTATTCTGTTCCATTGGTCTATGTGTCTGTTTTTCTATCAGAACCATGCTGTTTTGGTTACTGAAACTTCGTAGTACAGTTTGAAGTGGGTAGCATGATGCCTCCAGGTTTGTTCTTTTTGCTTAGGATTGTCTTGGCTATTTGGCTCTTGCCACTTTTTAACCATATAAACATGTTATCTTAAATACTCTGAGCCTCAGTTTTTTCATCAGTATAATGGGAAGACTATTTCCCTTACAAGAATGTGATGAAGGTGGACTGAGATTTGTGTGTATCAAAGGCTTATCATAGAGCCAAGGACACAGTTAACTTGCTGTATCTGGCTGTGTGCTCCTTTCTCCTACCCTCTACACACCTAGAATGACTCTTTGATAAATAGTGACTCCCTAGTAATGATTTACCGGGAAACATGGTTAGAGTGAAAAGTAGATTTGCTAGAAGTTCCTCTTGCATGGTGGTGGTTTGAATTCATTGCCATCTGTAAATAGGATTCCTTGGATCAGTCTTGGAGTACAGCTTCATATAGTTGCTTTAGGTTTTATAAACCTACCTTTTAAAATAGCTTTTGCCTCTCTCTACATTATCTGCAGTAAATGAATATTAAGTTATAATATTACAATTTAATAAATGAATATTAAATACAGTAATATTAAGTTAACAATTCAAGTTACAATAACCTGAATACTTGATTTAGAATAAAATAGAAGTGTATCTTTCATTACGAAACTGCGTCTTTTTTAGTCTATGTCATTTCTCTTTGCATAATACTGTAAGCACTTTCCTGTGCATTGACTTCTGATAAGTCCATATTTCTGTAGCCATTTCAATTAACACAATGTTTTGAATCTTCTTTCATTAATTTCTCTTTATATTAGTAAAGACAAACCTACTAAGTTTGTATTAGTTACATAGACCTTTGTCTCGTTTCATAAACTCACCTGGTTTAGAGCTAGCTTGAGTTCTCCCACCTGGGGTCTATTTCCAGTAGTGCCTGCACACATGAGGAAACTGCATTTGATCTCCACGATTGCACGAGATGGGTTTATGCAACATTAGTTTCCTTGTTCCACTTCCTGTTACAGGGTTTGTGTGTGTGTATGGTTTGAAGTTGTTTCTTGTGTGATGCTTAAGTTCTTTTTTTAAAAAAAAGCAAACTGCATTTCTAAAAAAAGCATTCCTGTGAAATGTGGAGAGGAAAAGTGATGAGGTAAATTTCTCCCAAGAGGTGGTGACACATGACAGAAAATATCAGACTTGACCGGTCTTCCTCTTAATTTAGTTTAAATGTCATGTGTGGTTTTCATCAGTCGTGTAGTTTCCCCATTGCTGCAAACTGCCCTTTGAGGCATACAAGGTAGAGGAATGCTTGCAAAATGAATGGCAGCAATTATTATTCAAATGAAGAGGTACCAACCAGTGTATACACAACTCGGAAACTTGTTACCTTGTGAGACTTAATTGTATTGTATATGTGTGAAGATTTCTAATTTTTAACAAAATACAGTAGTAAAGCTGCCTTGGAGGAGAAAAATGGTACTTAAAACTTTGCAGTTACTGAACATAGTTAGCCCACCGGTGGGGGGTGTTCATCAACATTTCGGTTCTGGGTTGTGCCCTAAGGGGCTTTTCCACCACATCAGTGTTCATGAGCATCGATGGAAAATAGCAGTAGCCTCCTCCACAAGAGAACTATCTCTTTGAAAGATGAGGCATTTACTGCTATTTAAATCCAAGGGCCCAGTGTCTACACTTGCAAGAAGGAAAATAAAGATCAATGCAAGACTTAAGCTGCTCTAATGGTTTGGACCAGCTGCTGTGTGGTGTGTGAATTTTCGGACTTTTTGTTGGGAAAAGAGGAATTCAACCAAGTAGATGTTATTGGGCTATGAAGAGCCTCTGAGTTAATAATCCTGTTTAATCTTTTGTAGAGCCCCTTTTCATCTAAAATGAGGCCGATTTACTACATCATAAGTAACTTTTGGAAACCTTTAATCTCTGTCTGTGAAGATTTTAGAGAATTCAAGCGTTGCAAAACTGTCCCTCTTTTCCTCCGTATTGGCCAAGTAGGACATGCTTGTTTATCAGAGGCCCCTACCAGCTTTTGTCTCTCTCAGGCATATACCAGCTTCTATCTTGTAGTTACTAATAAACCTTCCTCTCTTTTTCCCCATTCTACCCTTCCACTTTCTGGAATCTATGGGGTAACTGATAAACTCCTTGAGGGCAGAGGTTATATGTCTTCTTGATCATGTATCTCCTGATCCTGCCTCATACCTGGTGTGTGCTTTACACCTGGTGGCTTCGTGTGAAGTTGAGGATTTGACTTCCAGCAGCAAGGGATTTCCCTGAGGGGTCAGACCAAGAGGGAAGTGGGCCTGAGCCAGGCAGGCTTGCTGGGCTCTGATGAGTCCAGTCAGAGGCCTGGTGCATGCCTTCTCTACCTCTCACCTTTCAATTTTGAGGTAGGGTCTCTGCCTTGACTGTGTCACATGGATATGGTGAGATTCAAATGACAAAATGTCTAGGAAAGACTGAACCTATGATAATACTGTCATTCATCTAGCATTATCCATGACCCACATTCATAAAAAAAAAAACTTTTTTTTTTTTTCAGAGACAGAGTCTCGCTCTTTCACCCAAGCTGGAGTGCAGTGGTGCTGTCTCAGCTCACTGCAATCTCCACCTCCTGGGTTTAAGCGATTCTCCTGCCTCAGCCTCCCGAGTAGCTGGGACTACAGGCACCTGCCACCACGCCCAGCTATTTTTTTTTTTTTAATTTTTTTTAGTAGAGATAGAATTTCACCGTGTTGCTAAGGCTGGTCTCAAACTCCTGAGCTCAGGCAACCTGCCCACTTCAGCCTCCCAAAGTGCTGGGATTACAGGTGTGAATCACCGCAAAAGCCCATAAAATTGTTTAATAGCTGGATCTTTTACCCCATTTAATGGTAGACCAAAAACAAAAAAGGTTGACCACTGGGGATTCAAAATTTTAGTTTTATCATATACAAGAGTGTATTAAACACAATTAGATTGTTCATGATCATTTCAAATCTCCTGACCCATGAGTTTTTCTTCTGTGTTATAAGAGTAATACCCTCAAGGCTGGGCGCGTTGGCTCACGCCTGTAATCCCAACACTGTGGGAGGCCATGGCGGGTGGGTCATCTGAGGTCAGGAGTTCGAGACCAGCCTGGACAACATGGTGAAACCCTGTCTCTAGTGAAAATACAAAAAATTAGCCAGGTGTGGTGGCGGGCACCTGTAATCCCAGCTACTCCGGAGGCTGAGGCAGGAGAATTGCTTGAACCCAGGAGGCGGAGGTTGCAGTGAGCCAAGATTGCGCCACTGCACTCTAGCCTGGGCGACAGAGCCAGACTCCATCTGAAAAAAAAAAAAGTAATAGCTTCAGGATTCACTTAATGAATCCTTGCCTCAACACTAAGCATGGATACATGCCCCAACACCAAACAACCCCAGCCTATTAAGTTTTTGAATGCACATGTTGTCTTTTTTTATAGTTTATGTAGTTTTTAATAGAGTTTTAAAAATATGTTTGTAAAGTATAAGACGTATTATACTTTATTTTTGTTTGAAGGAGGATAGTTAATGTCTTTCTTCAATCTCAATATGTCAATAATTGCTTCTTTTTATTTTTTATGTTTTGAGATGGAGTCTTGCTATGTTATCAGGCTGGTCTCAAACTCCTGGCCTCAAGCAGTTCTCCGATTTCAGCCTCCCAAGTAGCTGGGATGGCAGGTGCATGCCACAATACCTGGCTAATATGTTAATAATTACTCCTTGTACTTTTAGCTTGGAGTGACCCTGTCTTTTATTTGCTGCTTCCAATCTAGTGAGTTGGGAAGCAGGATTATGCAGTTTATAATAATCAGGTAGAGTAGGAATGTAGAAATACTGAGCTGGTCCTGTGGCATTTTCTATGGGAAGAGTGCCTGGGCTTTATGGCACCTCCCTCAGCTTTTGACCCCCTGTGTTTCTTTCCTGGTTGTCTGCTGTACTCTAGATAGGTGAGGCTGTGAAATAAACTCCACATAAATGAAGCTTTTACTGTCTCAAAAGCTTGTGTATTTGTCATACCATATTTAAGGTGTACTTAGGCCTCACGTAAAGCTGGAAGTGTATTAGAATCAATTCCAGATTATAGATGTCTTTGTCATTTGTCAGGGAAAGTAAAATTGAGGTACATGGACTACTGAGTGACCTTCGAACAATGAGTTGAACTATGTCAGGACCAAATTCAGGAAGGTTATTTCCAACGGCCTCCATCAAAACTTACACCTTTAGAAGACCCAGGGAGACCCACAGAGTCAAGTGTAAAGGATCTGAAATCCTCCAAACACCTTCCTTCTGAAAGAGAACCTTCTTTATGTTCAACTTGTAACTCTAGCAAGGAGAGACTTACATTTCATTCAGTCCCCTCCATTAATATCCTTTAAAGAGAGAAGAAACCTAGAGTTACAGGTCCCTAAATATAGCAAACTGGATCAGTTTCTCTGATGCTGGGCAACTCCACAGATCCCGGAGGAGAAGGCAGGCCCTCGGACCTCCCTGCTGCCGCCCCGACAACTCACCCTTGGCTATCTCGGTCTCTCTCATAGCCATTAGCTTTGCTTGAAAATATGACCTTGATTCTTTTTTTTTTTTTTTTTTTTTCTTTTGAGATAGAGTTTTGCTCTTGTCACCCAGACTGGAGTGCAGTGGCTCGACCTCGGCTCACAGCAACCTACGCCTCCTGAGTTCAAGCGATTCTCCTGCCTCAGCCTCACAAGTAGCTGAGATTACAGGTGTGCGCCACCATGCCCAGCTAATTTTTGTATTTTTAGTGGAGACAGGGTTTCACCATGTTGGCCAGGAGGGTCTCAAACTCCTGGCCTCAAGTGATCCACCTGTCTTGGCCTCCCAAAATGCTGGGATTACAGGCGTGAGCCACTGTGCCTGGCCATGGCCCTGATTCTTTATAAAAGTGATGGGAAGAGACAGTCACCCTTATTACTATACCTATTGGTACTATTAACTACCACTTGCTGGGTATCTTACAGTCCCAGGACATTCTTGATACTTTACCCAATTCTCATTTTATCTTCCTAACACAGGGAGGCAGTATTATAAATACCATAAAATGCGTGCAGTGCTCTTAGCAGCTGCCTGGACTCTCTGTGACATTTCCTGAGACTGTGAGCATCGTGGCACAGGAACTTGTGGCTCTCATTCACTACGGTGTCACCAGGGCCAAGTACAGTGCCTGGCATAGAGCAGCTGCTCAATAAATATTTATTGAATGAATAATAAATATCAGTTGTTAGATGTCCCCAGTTTTCCAGACAGACAAACTAGAGCTTGGAGAGGCTTTGTAACGTCGCCAATTCACATCAGGCAGTGAAGGAAGAGCTAGGGTTAGAGCCTGGACCCACCTGGCTGTGGAGCCTTTGTGTGTCCTCCTAACCCTGCTTCTGGCTGCTCTGAGAAGAATGAATGATTCTGTGGAAATTCATAGATGCCTGTCAAGTGGCCCTGAGTGCCAGAGCTCTTGAGTGCGTGATGTTTGTGAACTGGCTGATTGGGAAGCTGGCCTTGCCCATGTTAACTGGAGCCTATTTTTGACTCTGGGACAGTAGCAGGACCTGACCTCCCCTCCATCCCCCAGGCTGTTTGAATGTGAAACCTAATTAATGTAGCCTGCCTTTCCGCAATCTTTTACCCTTTCAAGGATTGTACCTCCCTGGATCTTTAGCAGGTGCCTGGTTTTCCTTGACAGGCTTCTGCTCTGGCTCCTTAGGTTATGTAGATTTTTTAAGTCTGTATAAAGGTAACTATGTGAGGTGATGTATATTTTAATTAGCTTGAATGTGGTAATTATTTCACATTGTATACATATATCATGCCATCAAGTTGTACACCTTAAATATATGCAATATAATCTAATGATTTCAGTAATTCCAATCAATCAAAACTAACATAGTAGAGAAATCACATATATTTTGGGGAGAATGTGGTAAATTGCAAGCAGATACAATTTCATGACATATAAATCTCAATGGATTCCTCTCTTGTTTTGATTTGCACAGATAAGACATGATATGATTTTTTGTCCACTGTTTCAATAACTAATGAAATTTGCTGCTTTTGTAAATTTGATTTGGAAGTTTATCTGTCACCTATATTAAACCTCTGGGCAGTGTTTTGTCATGACATCCAAAGAGACCCATCCCGTAACAGAACAAATTACAAATTTACCAATTTTGCATTTACATGGGGGTTCTGTGTCAATAGGTGCCACATTATCAAACTAGAATTGTGATGAGAAGACCCAAGGTGAGATTACATACATTTAAGTTATAGAATATCCTTGGCCATAAAGAAAATGCTTTTACCTTTTCAACAAAGTCATATCCTAGTTCTATTTACTTAAATAAAACTCAGGTTCTTTCCAACTTCAATCAAGATAACTCTATTTTTTAAGAATTCAGGGAAATACTTCTTAAGATTCTGTTATCCTTTGTGCATCTGCTATTGATTTTTGCTTATTTATGGAGTCATAGGGGTCTTGGGAAATAAATATTATATACCTTCCCCCAAGGAAGACTCTATTCAAGTCATCCTCAAAAGACAGCTTACTCCCTTCTAGAATATCTCAAGATATGGCAGCGTCTTTGGGACACCATTACATTGGATCGTTTGCTTGGGAAGGCTTTTCTAATGTCTAGCCTAACATCTTTCTCTTCTGGTCTTGTTCAGAAAAATAAAAGGAACTAAGAGTTTAAAATATATATTTTTTCTGAGTTTATAAAGAGTATTTTGCTATATAGCTTTTTTCCTTGGGGGTGAATAAATATTGATATGAGTGTTTATGGCACCAGGTGTCAAAATGATCAGCCTATTTTCCCTTCTGTCTTTAGAGAAATGAAAAAGGCAACAAATTGGGTTCTGACTCATTTCAAGGCTGTCAGGATGGGAAGAAAACAGTTCTGGTACCTTGTAGATAGGTTTGCATGCTTAGAGCTGTGGAAATTACTTTAAATCTATTTTTATTTTTTTAGGTACATTTTGACCAATTTAAAGAAGCATTAATACTCATCTTGTCCAGAACTCTATCAAATGAAGAACACTTTCAAGAACCAGGTAAGGGCACTCACTCTTCTTCTCTGCATTCCCCTTTAAAAGTTATCCAGGGAAGAATCTGGGGACCTTGAAGCATGTCTATGAAGGATTGGGGACATCTGCCTTTCACAGATTGAGCAGTTATTTTCGGTGACTTCTCTTCAATATTATCAAAAGCTTTGCAGCTGTTGAACACTAAAATGAGACTTCTCTACTACAGCAGCATAGTATTATGGAGAAAATACTTGGATTGTTTCTAGGCAATATGTCAGATGGTGTGGCAATAACTCATTCTTGGAATGAGTAGAGTGAAGCTGAATGGTAACTGCTTTCATCCTTATTTCCTTTTACGTGGAAGGATATGATTTGGGGAAATTTTTTCCCGAAGGTAGAAGAGTGGCCAGTGTAGAGATAATTTTACTTAGTCGTAGTGAGTGGATAATGCTCTGCTATAGACATTATCATATTACATTATAATTATCTGTCTCCTCCTCTCAAGTGATAATTCCTTGAGGACCATGCTGTTCATTTTTGTATTTCCAGTGCCTAGAAGAATGCTTATCATGTAGTAAGTATTCAATGAACGTTTCAAAATAAAAGACTTAGTATTGTATTTCACTGATTTTCTTCTAAGCACCATAGGTTGTAAGACACATTGTTATTTCCTGTATCTCTAAAACCAAAAATTGTAGCCAATTGTAATGTAAAATGACATTAATTGTAAATTTTCATTTCAGAGTTTCTGGTGTGTGTGGCGGGGGGTGTCTTCAAATCAATGAAATATGATAGATGTATAAAGGGGAGTCTAAACACTGTGGAAATTTGTATTACAGTACAGTCTGGTTTTATCAAATTAGTGGTTGCCGCGGTTGGGATAGGAGTTGACTACAAAGGGGCATGAAGGAATCTGGGGGACAATGAAACTTTTATATCTTGTAGTTACAGGATTGTGTGAGTTTTTCCAACCCAGAGACTTGTGCAATAAAAGGATTAAATTTACTCTGTGTACATTATGCCTCAATAAACCCTACTTTAAAAAAGAGAACATCAAAAATATGTTCAGTTTTGAAACTGAGGCTAAATCATTAACATTTTGTCACTACAAGGAGTCATTCAGTGTGACCTATTTAGGTGAGGCACAGATGGAAACTCATTTCTCACCCTTGCTGGGTGATCTAGTTCTTCATCCTGCCCTCTGAAGTGCTCTAGATTTGTGTTGTGTGGATGGACCCTACCTTTAGCAGTGTTTTAGATTCTGAATTGAGTCTCCCCCTTTTTCGGTAATGGTGACACCCCTAGCAATGTTATTCTTAACTCTGACCCTTGATAGAGCTCTTTAGAAGCCCCCAGTGAGCCTGAGGGAGGTTATTGCATTCTTGAAATTTTCCAGACAAACATTGGCGTTTCCACAGGTGACCACTGCTAGAACATGGACTTTTGTTTTTTCATGTGGTCTCATTTTATTAGTGTTTTCACTTTTTTAAGGTTGTCTGTCATGTTCATAACAATGGTGCAACATCTAGGGGGCCTGAGACATCTGGGGGGCCTGAATAGAGCTATGGTGATATCACCACCAGGGTAGATATTAGCTAACATGAGCATAGGTCATATAAGCATAAATTCAGGATTCTGTGTGCTGATAATGTGCTTTTATGTGGATTTGGAACCAACCGTCCTGCTGCTAATTCACATGATCCTCCTGCTGCCATTTCTTCAAAACCCATACTGTCACTGTCACCTGCCAGAAACTTATCATAATAAATATACAGATTTATAGTGACTACAGATGTGAAGAGTCCTCACCCAGAGTTGTACATTGCTGGGATCCAAGCAGTAGGATAGGCTAGACCAAGCTTGTCCAACCCACGGCCCATAGGCTGCACGTGGCCCGGGACAGTTTTGAATGCAGCCCAACACAAATTCGTAAACTTTCTTAAAACATTATACATTTATGCATGGACCTTTATTTTTTTTTCTAGCTCATCAGCTATCGTTAGTGTTAGTGTATTTTATGTGTGGCCCAAGACAATTATTCTTCCAGTGTGGCCCAGGGAAGCCAAAAGATTGGACATCCTTGAGCTAGACAATGGCTGGTTGAGCTTGGTCACAGCCAGGAAGTAAAATTGATAAATCTAGCTCCAGATGGTGGTTTCATAGTTATGTGTCTGCCTCACTGCTATGCAGGCAAAGATCATAATTTGGACAAGTCTTCCAGGACGACACATGGAAGGGATTTTTCTAGTTTTGCTGTGTGCTCCATCCTTTGAGTAGGCAGTAAGTCTTCGTCTCAAAACCGCCCCACGTCAGTGTAATGCAGCGGAAAAGTACTTATTGATAGCATTTCTTCTAGCATTTATGACTTCCCTAACATTTGTCCTGGCAGGATAAAATCTAGGATTGAGCCTGCGCTTTGAGACATGAGTCAGCTTTTCCTCCCACATTCCCTGCTTTGTTCCTGAGCATCTCTGCTTTTTCTGTCTTTTGCCAATTTCTCCTTGGCCCCTCCAGTTGTTCGTGGGGATCATGCAATTCTTTCCACTCAGACATTCTTCCACCCACTCTAAAATGTGACTCTTAGCCAGGCATGGTGGCTCACGCCTCTAATCCCAGCACTTTAGGAAGCCGAGGCGGGCAGATCACTTGAGGTCAGAAGTTCGAGACCAGCCTGGCCAACATGATGAAACCCCATCTCTACTGAAAATACAAAAAATTAGCCAGGTGTGGTGGCAGGCACCTGTAGTACCAGCTACTCAGAAGGCTGATGCAGGAGAATTGCGTGAACCCAGGAGGCAGAGGTTGCAGTGAACCAAAATCACACCTCTGCACTTCATCCTGGGTGACAGAGTTAGAATCGATCTCAAAAAAAAACAAAAAAACAACAACAACAAAAAACAGTGACTCTACCCTGCTGCAGGCAGACTGGTTTGGCTGGGCAGAGACAGAGGAAGTAGGGTCAGGATTCGAATGCAGTACATCAAGAGGCCACCTTCATTTACCTTTCCCTCTCCCTTTATGGAAGTAACTATCCCTTAAATCATAGATCATACCATGTTTAGGGCTGGAGAGAACCCTGCCATTTCATCCATGAGTAAATAGAGGCCCAAAGAGGTACGTAGCTTAATTGAAGACTTACAGCTAGTGGCGAGGAGGGCGCTTACACTGTATCACCAAGGGATGTGATTCAAGGAGGCTTTAGGTTGAGGATTTTAGCTTTCAGATGGGTGAACCAGTCCTCAGTCAGTGCAGCCTGGCCAAAAGGGTCTGACAAGTGGCCAGAGGCAGCAAGGAGGAATGCACAAAAAGCAAGTTTCACCTGATCGTTAGGGACAGGGATGCCCTTGTCCTCTGCATTGTTTGGCTGGTCATGCTTAGCTCATCTTAGAAGCAACCAGGTCTGTGTTTTTGTTTTTCTATCGCCCAGGCTGGAGTGCAGTGGTGTGATCTTGGCTCACTGTAACCTCCGCCTCCCGGGTTCAAGCAATTCTGTGCCTCAGCCTCCTGGGTAGCTGGGATTACAAGCACCCACCACGACGCCCGGCTAATTTTTTTGTATTTTTAGTAGAAATGGGGTTTCACCATTTTGGCCATGCTAGTCTTGAACTCCTGACCTTGTGATCCACCCGCCTCGGGCTCCCAAAGTGCTGGGATTACAGGTGTGAGTCACTGCACTCGAGCAGGTCTGTGTTATTTTTGTCTTGCCTTTTTGAAATCAATGGAGATGGTAGTCTTTGAGATAAAAGGTTGCCTTTACACTATAGAAGGAGACTGAAAATAATAGGGGGGCCATAGTGCACAGCCTTGGAAACCAAGAGGGTCATGAATTGATATTTTATAACACCAAAGCTTTTTATAAATATCAGATATTGTACCAGATTATAATATAGAAAAGTCAGCTTGATTTAATAGAGCCACCCTTGAGTAAGGAGTTAGGAAATGCTGGTTCTGTCCCTCTAATCAGATGATCTTATATATCATGACCTTAGTGGTCTTTGGTCACCTCGTATGTGAAAGTGGTTGTGCTGAAAAAATACATAAAATCCCTTTCAGCTCCAAGATTTGATTGTGTCGCCTCCTAATATCTAAATGGCATTATCCATATCTGAAAAATGCTAGCCTTGTGTTTGTGTAAGATTTTACTTAACATTCATTGAAACTATAAAGTTCTTCTTCCTAAGGACAAGTGCATAGTATATCTCATGTTTTTATAGCCTCCTAATAAAAGGCAATTGTATATAAATTCTATGGAAACAAAGCTCCATGGGATTTGAGAGGAGATGAAATGAAGTTATAATTTCCATAGTCTTGGGCTCTGCCATTTGTAACTCCTCCGAGGTACAGTTTCTTTATTTTTAGAATCAGGAGATATGGACTAGATTATTTTCAGCGTCTTTTTAACTCAGATATTTATAATTCTAAGACTCTTAGAGTTTTTCCCCTAAAAAGCAATTTTTATAATAACAACAACACAGTGAAAAATATTGAAATTCAAATAAAGGCAGAAAAATGGATTGGGATGTAGGGAGTCTTTTGTAAATTCCAAACTAATTAGCATTGCCAGTGGCATAATTCTCTCATATCTATGTGTACAATTTAATTTTTAAATTGTTTTTCTGGAATAGGAGAGGGGCAACAACTTAATTATTAGCTTTTTATTCAATTTGCCGTGGCTTTGGATTATAGGATTTTTGTAATGGAAATGCTGGCAGAAGCTCCAAGCTACATGGCATCAACATGCCAGCTGGATCCTGTCTCCAGAGATTTTGTCCTCGTTTGATGCATCTTGCATTAGATTTCTGTTCTTTAGTAGATGTTAGCATAATGCAGGAAGCCCTTTCTTCCTTGATGTGATTCATTGGAAACGTCTCTTTGTTTATTTGTGGGGAAAACTCAGGTTTGAAAAAGCCAACTCATTAAAAAATAGGACCAGGCATTGTTTTGGTGCATATGATTGTTTTATTGTAACACCTTCCTAATTTCAAGGACTGCCACAATTGTAATTATTTTCTTTATATTTTGAAGAAGTGATACATACAGTTAACAGACATTTTTTCACTTACTCAGCAATTGTGCCTTGAATCAGGTCTTATGGCCTGTCACTGGGCTAGCTGTTGATTTCGGTGATTGAAGAGTTGTGTTTATAACTATGTTCAGAGGCCTTGGGGTAGGCTCTGAAGTCAGGCTGAAGTCCCTGATCTTAGGAGGTATTACACACAGATGGCCCAAAGGCTTGTTCTGTTGTCCTCTCTTGGTTAAGTAAGATAAGTAAGAACTTAGTCCCTGTTCTGTTGGTGTCAATGAAATGCTAACAGTGAGGACCAGAAGTTTTCTCCGAGAGTTAAAAGCAAAACAGGCTGGGCACGTTGGCTCACACCTATAATCCCAGCACTTTGAGAGGCTGAGATAGGTGGATCACCTGTGGTCAGGAGTTCGAAATCAGCCTGACCAACATGGTGAAACCCCGTGTCTACTAAAAATACAAAAATTAGCTGGACATGGTGGCAGGGGTATACAATCCCAGCTACTCGGGAGGCTGAGGCAAGAGAATCGCTTGAACCTGGAAGGCAGAGGTTGCAGTGAGCTGAGATGGCGCCACTGCACTCCAGCCTGGGTGACAGAGCGAGACTGTCTCAAAAAAAAAAAAAAAAAAAAGACCAGGTGCCGTGGCTGACACCTGTAATCCCAGCACTTTGGGAGGTCGAGGCGGGCGGATCACGAGGTCAGAAGTTCAAGACCAGCATGACCAACATGGTGAAACCCCATTTCTACTAAAGAATACAAAAATTAGCTGGGAGTGGTGGTGCACGCTTGTAATCCGAGCTACTCAGGAGGCTGAGGCAGGAGAATCGCTTGAACCCAGGAGGCGGAGGTTGCAGTGAGCCGAGATTGCACCAATGCACTCCAGCTTAGGAAACAAGAACAAAACTCCATTTCAAAAAAAACAAACAAACCATTACCACCACCAGTGCCAACAACAACAACAAAAGAGGATATTAGGATGTGTTTATAATCCTGAAATTGGAAACACCTATGCCTACTGATGTTTTGTAAAATGATAGAACCTTTGTAGGATTACATAAGATAATAGGCACCAAGAACTATAATAATGCTTTTGGCTAATCCATGCTACTCTCAGATTTTATGCTATGTATATAGTTATAGATGTACATAAAAATGTGTGTATAAGGTTAGTCATTTAAAATAGTGAAAAAATATATATGTCGGGCATCCCTAATCCAAAAATATGAAATGCTCCAAAATCCAAAACTTTTTAAGCACCAACGTGATACTCAAAAGAAATGCTCATTGGAGCATTTCGGATTTCAGAGTTTGAGATTTGGGATATTCAACTGATACACTTTAGATTTTCTAAAATCTGAAAAAGTCTGAAATCTGAAACACTTCTTTCTGATCTCAAGCCTTTCAGATAGTGGATACTCAGCCTGTATAAAGCAAGTGAAGAAATTGGACAGTGTATTCATAGGCAAATCATGCTCTATCTATGTAATCAGTGACTAAGTAGCTATTAAACTGTGCTATGAAAGAATACTTATTTATGTGGTAAATTTACTAAGGGTAAAAGGCAACTTAAAAATATGTATATGTGCAAGAAATGCTCATGTCATTTAAAATTAAATAGGACTGGTGAGAATTTTGATAATGAAACAGTTTACTTGGGAGTTGTGTCTGAGATATGTGTGTGTGTGTGTGTGTGTGTGTGTGTGTGTGTGTGTGTATAGTATGGAGTTTCCAGGAGAGAGTAGTTGGGGAGGGAGGTGCTAATGCCCTTCCAAGCAGCTACCTTGGAAAGGGCTTAGTGTACACAGAAGTGTGGTGAGGCTGCTAACTGGTGATGGCCCTAGAGGCAGGGAGTGCACTGGGAAGCAAAAGGAATGGCAGATCATGTCAGAAAGCTTTTGCTGATGGCTTTTTAATGTTTAACCTTTCTTGGCCTCCTCTTCTCCCTTCCCATCCTTGAGACATTCCCCTCCCCACTCCCTTGTTTCCTCCACTCCAGCTCACCTCTCCCCTCCTCCTCCTCAGTCTCCTACTCCACCCTTTCCCTTCCTGGTGGTCCTCCCACATCTATATCTCTGGCTCCCCTTCCCTACCCCTCCATAGGCCTCTAGGTCCCTATTATCTCCTGTTTCCCTACCCACTTCTTTCTCTCTATTGGTCTCAGTCTCTCTCTCATTCTCTCTCCATATCTGTCTCTCTCTGTCAGTCTCCATTGGTCTCTGTCTGTATTTTTCTTGGTCTTAGTCTTGCCTTGGATTCTCTTCCCTTCTCTTATTTAGAATCAGGCGTGGGTTTGCGTTTTCACTGCGTAATCCCTATGTGATGGTACATTCAGCAAAGGCAAGGAGGTGGGATGCAGAATGGGGCCGGGTGAGGCTCATTTGCTGCATGACTGCCTTTTCCCCAGAAAGCTTCTTGGGGATGCTGTCCTTGATGTTTGCGCATGCTTCATTTTTTACCTTTCCTTTTCAAACGATTTCAGCACTCCTGTGAGCTCAGCAGCAATGTAACATGAACATGGGCCTCCTGTGCTGAGGTTCTTTGGATGGGGGTGGGTGTCTCCCAGGCTCGCTAAATGGGTCAGGAAGGGACATAGAAAGCAAAGTCCTATGCGAGCAATTCCAAAATGAGAATACCAGCACCCTAAGGACAGGGTTTTCTTCTTCAACCTTGGAAATGGCCTCAGGTCATTTTGGGAACAGGGAATTTTTTTATTCCAAAAAAGTGATAAAATATCCATCATCTTATTCCTCAACATGGACAACATAATGTTTTGCCTATGGCAGGTGTTTGGTAAATACGCTTATGCGTTAAACGAATCTGCCTAACACTGGGGAGCATCTTTGAAAAATCTCCTTTAACTTCCAGGAAGCAGCTATGGCTGCTTCATTCCAGGTCCTGAGCTTGTGTTTTTTGCAAAGAAAGCATTCAATTGGATATCTAGTGTTCAGGTTTTGCATAATGATTTTAGCTTCCCTTAGCTCCTCATTGCTTTGGCTTTGGCCGTTCATGCAGTGGTTTCAGGAGAGCTGAGCATTTTAAGCAGTGACCTGTATCACATCTGATGCAGATGTGGTGATCTGATGCAGTGGTCAGTTTTAGGGGAGAGCTTTAAAAAGTGTGCTCTGTATTGCTTGAAACCTGGAGTAGGGGAGGCTGTGTTTCTCCCCTCCACACTGCTAGTGGGAAAGGAATTGGGCGAGGAATGAGGCGGCTGTTGGTTATTTCCCCTGGCTTCAGCTGGCTTATCTACTCAGAGTGGTCATTTTCCCTGACACCACATTTTAACTTTCTTTTTATTATGAGTGCAAGACCTCTGGTCAAGCATCATACATGTGCATGGTGGTTTATCCTGATTTGGAAGGGGAACATTATCACAGCTCTGGAGTTTCTCTTCTCGGGACAGATGAGATGTGAGATAACAAATGTGGCATGTGAGCATCCCAATTGTCGTTTCCAAGGGCAGAAGGAATAGTATTTTCTTCATCTTTTTAACTCCTGGATCAGATGTTTTTCCTACGTGCTCTGTAGAGACCGTCACTCACTTCCACATTACTCCAGCAGAGGACTGAAACAAGGTTTCTCTGTTGTCCCCTGCTCATAACCAAACATTTGGTTTATGGAATAAAACCTAGACCATTAAACTAGGTCAGGTTGGACTGCCTCAAAGCCACCTTCTTCTGATTGGTGTGTCTCATAATAAGCTTTCCAGGGATGGGGTCTGAGACAGCTCTAGGCAAGCCGGGCTTGTCTGCTTTCCTTTGAAGCCCATTTTAATTTTTGTAGTGATGCCAAATAGGAGAAATGGAAAATGGGAAAGAAGGAAAAATGGCTCAGAATTTTGACAGTCCAGGGAGAATCATAAATATACTTTCAAGGAACTCAAACACTGAAACACTGAAAGCATGGCAGTCCTTTATACTTTGTTTTGGTAGCATTTCTTTTTGTTTTGTTTTGTTTCTGTTTTTGAGATGGAGTCTCGCCCTGTTGCCCAGGCTGGAGTGCAGTGGCACAATCTCAGCTCACTGCAGCCTCTGCCTCCTAGGTTCAACCGATTCTCCTGCCTCAGCCTCCCAAATATCTGGGACTACAGGCACAAGCCACCACACCTGGCTAATTTTTGTATTTTTAGTAGAGTCGGAGTTTCGCCATACTGGCCAGGCATTTCATGTCCCTTCTTGGAGGTGGTGATTGGAGCAGTTACTCTCACCTGTGTTAAAGGAAGCTCTGTGATGTCGATAATTTCATTTCTTAATAAACCAAAAGCCTCCATGTTATCTGACATAGGTAAGATTGTTCCGGAATGACACCCTGAAAAATAAAGGTTCCATCTGGATGTGCTCATAAAGTAAGTAAACTTAGCCCCAGGGTTGCAGTTTTGGATCTCTTCCATTAGACATGGTCAGAAAGGCTCAAGGCATTCTTTAACTTGAGTGGGTAAGCGTGTCTTAGAGTCCGCATGGTTCCGTGAACTGTTGCTTTTCAGTTCTAAATCTCTGGTTGAGATTGATAAGGAGAAACAGTGTTTTCAATGCTTAACCCAGGAAGGGCTAATAGGAGAAATGGAAAATGGGAAAGAACATTCATGGGACCATGAATGTTCTCTCTGGACATCCTTACCTTTGCCATCTCTGTTCCCTTCGTATCATGTTAAGTGCAGTGAGGTGGATGCTTTAAATGGGAGAGGGATGTGTGAGTGTGTCATTCTACGAGGTGACTATTTTTTAAACGGTGTGATTAATCCACTTCGTTATTGGTCACATGCGTGGTAATGAGAAACTTTAACCCATTTTTCTTTGTGTGTGCTAATGTCTTTATTCCAGAAAGGTTACACAGTTTAGTAGATGTCTCTAGAAATTGACTTTATCATGTTTGTGTATTCTATGAAGGATATTAACTTAAAGTTTGCTCAAATTGGTTATTATATTAAATAAGATAATGAAATAAACGTTTTAATGCCTGGCAATGCAAAAATAAATGAGTAAATAAACCAAAACTCCACAGGGTCCCTGTTGGCTCACAGTCTATTACCTTTTATTGCTTAGAAAAAGAGCTGTTTTGAATCCGCCACTGCATCTACACTATGCACTACATGGGGTAGTGAATAATAAACAACTAGGGAACCATTTCATCCACTGTAGGTTTGGGATTAGATTACGATGGATTTTTAAAAGATAGTTGTGTTGTCCCACTGCCTTTTTTTTTTTTTTTTTTTTTTTTTTTTTTTTTTTTTTACCGCTGATGAAGTGCAGCATGCAGTAAGAGCTCCTTCACCACTTCCATCCCCAGGATACGACTTTGTTCTTACACTGGGAAAATACTGTGGTTCATTATCCAAGGTTCTAAGTGTTCCTTTTAATCTTTGCCAAACCCTATGGTCACTAATGGTGTATCTTGTTGTCTGCCACCAAAATTTAAGAATAGGTAATAAATTAAGGATGGTTCTGCATTGCCTCTTATCTGACTAGCATCTGTGGGTGTCAGCTGCCAACAAGTAGCTCGGGTGTCTGGGCCGCTCCTGAATGGTCACAAGCTGACACACTGTCTTCTGATAAAAGGTACCTTCAAATATGCATGCAATTTTCAGTATAAATTTTGTATGCTTAAACACGTCCTGTAAGAGAATCACTCGACCTAATAAAATGACTTGACTGGGACTTTTTAAAAGCTGGATATAAATATCACTGGAAATGATACGGCTAGCATAAATACTTCACTCTGAGCTTTGCTGAGCATTTTCAGGATGTGTCTGGCCACATTTGTGAAGTTAGTGAAATCTGAGCTTGTCCCAGCGGAAGGACATGGCGGGGAGGTGGTTAGTCAAAGAGGGTCGCCAGTCCTCCCTGGGAAACTGTAAAGTAATGGCTGAACCCCAACATGGTTTCAATGGTGGTAAAGGAACAGTCATTCTTTTAGTTCTTATCTAATCAACTATTGTCGTTTTTATAATATGTGTACATAATCTCATTTAAAAGTCTACATGTCTGAGTTCAGACATACCTTGCTAAGACTCATGTTCAAACAGAATACATATCTGTTCTCGAGAGAGTATGTCTGTGTGGACAATCAGACAACAGAAATCAAAGCATTGCCATCTTTTGTACTTTAATGAAACATTTTATTCTAATGCTGTACAAGGTGCTAAAAAATCTATATCCGAGATAGCATTTGAATAGAGTGAAGTATTTATTTTATTGCTTTAAAGCTCCAATTGTGGAAAAAGCTTAGCTTGTAGTTGTGGCGGTGGAGGTGGTGGTGGTGGTGGTGGTGGTGGTGGTGGTGATGATGATCGAGCAGTGGTGGTGATGGTGACAGGGAAGGTGGTGAATGTTGAACCTGAGACCTGTGATGTCAAAATGCTGAAGTCCTTCTTTAAGGTCAAGAGATGACTCGCTCCTCATGCACATTCCTTTTTATTTTGTACAACACCGATGCTTACAAAGAGATAAAACAATACAGTTTTTTTTTTACCGTGGTTTCACATTTGCTATTTTATTTCACTGCTTTTAATTTTACAATGAGATCTTGATGCTGGGTATCATATAAGTAACTAGCTGTCATTAATTACTTAGAATGTGCTGTGTCCGTTTCTTTGTTCTGTTATCTTGCTTGTCTAATAGATCAGAGAGTGGAATGGTTAACAGCGGAATCACTAAGGTAAGGGAGGGTGTTTCAGACTAATTGATGTGGATACTAAGTTTACAGTGCTGATTTGGTGTCCGTTGTATTACCATTTTCTAAGACTTCCTCCAAGGTGATTCTTTGTTAATATGATGTCTCCCCACCCTGCTGGAAAACCCAGCTTAATAAACAGAAGAACAAATGTGACCCCTCACCTTTTCCTGACCTTAATCCTCTACTATTAAGTCAGATCCCTTGCTGCCATTGTTGGATGGCTCCCATCATGTGCAGATATATACTCATGGTCCCATAAATCATTCAGAATTAGAAGGCGTGTTCTGCATCTGACCTGATGGTTCATATACACCCACAGCCACCACAACTGGCAAACAGTGGTGGTCTATTTTGAGGCTGGTATAAGAGGCTGTGTCCGATGGCTGTGAGTGGCAGCTAAGAACTGAGATTCTGATGTCATGTGGCCTCAACTCTTGTCTCCTCACTCAGACTGCTCACTAGAAGCTCAGCCCAAATATGTTAGAGGTGGGAAGCGTTATGGACGAAGGTCCTTGCCCGAGTTCCAAGAGTCCGTGGAGGAGTTTGCCGAAGTGACGGTGATTGAGCCACTGGATGAAGAAGCACGGCCTTCACACATCCCAGCCAGTGACTGCAGTGAGGTAAGGAGTTGGGCATGCACGTTCATCTGGATCACGAGTGTGGAGCCCCACGTCAGTGCAGGACAGAGACAGGAGAGCTGAGGGGGTTGATGACACGATGTGGGCTTTTCTCAGTTACCAACTCCTTGCTAATCTTATTACTTGCCTTTTGGACACACGTAATGTTTCTATCTTTTGAATGTTTTTACCTCGTTTCAGCTTTTGGAGAGCTGACATTTCTGTGCATGCGTCATGTATACATTTAGAGTTCAGGTGTGTCCACATCATCTGGGGTCTCCCACTTCTAGTTCTTGAATATCTCTCTCCTCTATAGCATGATCATTTTTAGCTATTTAAAAGGCGAACCAGCTCCTCCCCTACCCTTGCCCCAAACTATAAAACAGCATCTATAGCAGGAAATGAAAGCAACGTGTTCAGGCATTTTGAGAGCCTGCATCTTATCTTTCGTAGTGTGATAAAGCAGCTCGAACACTTGGTTTCTGCCTCAAGATACTGAGCCAGGGGTGCTTTCCAGTGCCCAACAGTTGCCATGGTTCTTCCTGCTGGTTTCCTTGCACCCAGGCCTGTCTCGTTCTCCAGCATGCGGAGAGTTGCCAGCCTCCCTCATTCCCCATCTTTTCATTTTGCATATTGCCATAATCTACCAATAAAGGAGGTTCAGTAACATTTTCTTTATTCTTTCTTTATGGCTCATTTACCAGCATCCCATTTATAGAACATGATTGAAAATGCCATGCTGAGCAAGCTGTAAATATTTCTTGCAAATCCCAGCTCAGACTGGGGCTGCAGATATTTCAGATACTAATATAAATTGGAAAAGAAACAAAGCACCTTAACTTTCTGAAAGTGGTCTGTAGATTGTCAGTGGACTCTGTGTGTGTATGTGTGTGTGTGTCGGTGTGTGTGTGTGTTTGTGCACGCACACCTGTGTGTTCACTGCAGTCTAACATCTACGTTCAGCTTACTGAAATCTACAGGAAGCTTGCTCCCAACAATGGCCCCAGCAATCAGACATCCGGTGTCCTCCTCAACTTTCCAGAATACCCCAAAATCCAAAAGTAACTAAAAAGAGTCCAAGTGTTGAGCCAAAATGTTGGCAAAAAATATGGATATTTGTAAGGACACATGACCAGTCTGCTGATCAGAGGTCTGCATCATTTTTTTAAAAAACAAATGACACTTGTCCTTCACCATAAGTGAAGCAGCAGTGGCAGAAATGTTATTGAGAAGAGAGGGAGAAAAGCAACTAGAAGAGAGAAGAGGAAAAAAACCCACAAAAGTGGTATAAGAGTAGTGTGGATGAGAAGTGACAGCTGAAAATAGAAAAAGCCAAAAGCAGAAAAAGCTGAGAACAGTTTCAGGAGTCCTTCTGCTTTCTTGGGTCTCTTTGCGAATTGAGATGGGGTCTTTCCCCAGTAAAACACATATACTCATACGCACAAAAATTTTACATATATAATCTCAGGGATGCAAGTAATTTACATACTTCAGTTAGTACAGCATTCGTAATAATTTTCTTATTGTCAGGAAAAGTATCATAAAGTCTGTTCTATAACCCTGAGTGGTGTGGAATGTACATCTTTATGAAAAAAATGGTTCAAATGTCTCGGTCCTTTAGGGGGTAGATTTTTGTTATTTGGAAAACACTTTCAAGTTTAATATCTCATTTCCCCAACTATTTCAGTCCCCAAGGTATTATTATTTGGTACTAAGAAAGTAAATGCTTACTTATTTTTTGACATGAGTTTCTAGTCCTCATCTAGGAATACCCAGAAAGCTGTTGGGCAGAGCTTTGTTGCTGGCAACATATTTCTTATATCCTTGTTATATGTTATCTACTGGTGCCCAGGGAGATTTACTATTTTTAAAGTGAGACTTTGGTTTCATGTATAAATAAAGATAAGAGTTGAGGTCTGAGCCTGGGCAAAATCTTGTGGCTTATGTCTCATTTAAAGGGTATTTTGGGACAATCATGTCACCCTTGATGTACTTACAACTTCCCTTAACTCCTCCAGAAACCTCTTAGATATGACCTCTTGATGCTATACACAGTAGCTGTAGCGTTCATCACCCTCCATCAACAGAACTGCAAATAGAGGCCTGGAGCTGGTCATTTCTCTGGATTTCTGTTCTCAGCAAGGACTCCAACTGACTCAACTTTGCTATTCTGTTATATCCCACACCAGAGCAATGCCTGTAGGAATACAAGATAATACCTTTGTATCACACCTTTTTTTGTTACCAAAAGTAGACTCAAACCAAAGCCCATCCAACTGTTTTCTTGCCTAAAAATAAAGTGTTTTGTAAGCTGAATTGTGCCTGTCAGTTTTCAAATCACTTCATCTCTTTAAAAAATTAAGTTTCAGTGCTGGGCATGGTGGCTCATGCCTACCAGCACTTTGGGAGGCTGAGGCAGGAGGATCACTTGAGCCCAGGCGTTCAAGACCAGCCTGGGCAACATAAAGAAACCTTGTATCTACGAAACTTAAAAAAGTTAGCTGAGCATGGTGGTGCATGCCCTTTGGTCCCAGCTACTGGGGAGGCTGAGGTGGAAGGATCGCTTGAACCCGGGAGACAGAGGTTGCAGTGAGCCGAGATCATGCCACTGCACTCCAGCCTGGGTGACAGAGCAAGACCCTGTCTCAAAAAAAAAAAAAAAAAAAAAAAAGTTAATAGCTTCACACAAGACATTTTCGATGTTCCTGTTGGCAGTTAAAAGGGCAAAGCCCAGCTTTGCCCAGCAGCTATGGCTATGGGTCACACTCACTGCCTTCACTCCCGTGTATGCAGGAATCTTGTGGTACAGCCTTGTCAATGCGTCAGTCTTGCTACTTACTATTATGGCAAGACAGCATTCCTGTTTCTGGCCACTTTCCATATTAGGCTTAGCAGTTGAGGGCCATTCTGTTGGCCTTCAGAAGTTCATGCAACGGGCAGCACAAGCTTGCTCTAGAAACCTCTGTTCCTTCTACAGAAGCTGTGCAGGTCTCTTAGGAGACCCAGTGATCTTCCCTGTTCTAGAGTGGCCCCAAGCTGCAGAGTGTAGGGAGGAAAAAAATTCTCAATGATGTGTGGAATCGATTTCTTCCTCTTATAATGAGTTCTGAATCTGACAGTTCTTGTTTTTGTTTTGTTTTGTTTTTTTCTTGAGATGGAGTCTCACTCTGTTGCCCAAGCTGGAGTGCAGTGGCACAATCTCGGCTCACTGCAACCTCCACCTCCCAGGTTCAAGCAATTCTCCGCCTCAGCCTCCCTAGTAGCTGGGGTTACAGGCACGTGCCACCACACCTGGCTAATTTTTGTATTTGTAGTAGAGACGGGGTTTCACCATCTTGGCCAGGCTGGTCTTGAACTTGTGACCTCACGATCCACCTGCCTCGCCTCCCAAAGTGCTGGGATTATAGGTGTGAGCCACCACGCCCGGCCTCTGACAGTTCTTTATTTTACTACTGGCTGCTTTTTTCTCCCTTTTGGTTGCTGAAAGCCCTTCTGTCTCCTCTCTTTGAGGATGTTGGGAATTTGGGCTCCCAACTTGGGCTCATACTTAATCTTGGGGCTACTGGGCAATGTGGAAGGAGGGACTGGGGTCGAGTCTCCTCTGATGTGACTATTTCATAAGGAGTAATAAGATGGGGAGTTGGAGCCAGGCCTTCTTTGTTTTGATTGCAATTTTCCTTTGACTTCGGGATCCCAGCTTAGGGAAAGGAGGGATTCTCAGCTCACTTTTGGACTTCAGTTTCCCCTGCTCTCAGACATGCCTCATTTTTCCTAAAATGACTTTTTCTGTTTGTGATGAAGACAATAAAAGGGCCTAAACCCATCATCCGAAGTTAAAGAGAGGGAAATCTGACTGTTGCTACTCAACAGAAGACTAATTTTAGCTCTAGGTTGCATCAAAGAATACTTTTATTTTTCTGAGGATTGTGGAGGGGTGGGCAGTGGAATGGAACAGTGTCACAATTCCTATAAAAACTGTCCCCAAGGGGGCTGGCTTCCTTCTAGGAACTCATCCTATAGGGATTAGTGAGCAGACAGTCATCTGAAAAGATAAAATAATAATTTCTCCTTTTTTGCCCTCTAAGGTGATTTCATAGTAGGGGAGGTTGCTACAGGTCAGCCAGAATTCCTTCCTAGGCTCTTGGGTTAGTGGTTCACAATGTTTTCTCTGTGTCCTTATTTGGAGGGCCTTCTCCTGTTGCCCATAAGCATAATCCAAATTACGGGTCATCTTCAGTGATTACTGAGAATCATTCACTGCAGTCTACTTACAACTCCACCCTTCATCTCTCACTCAAGAAAACATCTAGAAATACAGGCATGTGAGAGGGAGGCTATTATAGAGATTGCTTTGAAACAACTAAGTTTATATTTAATGTAAGTCCACTGTGAAGCTTCAGGCTTCATTACTTACAAGGGACTTGGAGCTCATCTGGTGCCTATTCAGAGTGCCCACTGTGATGTGGTGGCACGGGTGGGAGAGCCCATGTTGGCACTAGGGAGTAGCAAATGTTCTGCCACCTTGGCCTCCTCTCCTGAGTAGAATGTATGAAAATAAATCTTGTTACAAGTTGCTTTTGATCATGTTTTACTTTTGTTTTAGTTTGTATATGTTACAGCCCCAACATAAATTGTAAACATTTTAGTAGTTTCCATCCCTTCCCCCACCCCATGCTTCTATCGGGCACTTTGATTCTTTCCTGCTGAAACAGAAAATATATAACCTAGCTATTAAGCATATCTCTTCTACCAAGTTTAGTTTACAAGGCAATAAAGCTACTCTGTAGGGAAAGGCTGCTGTAACCTAGCCAGATTTTCAGCACTAAAATACGCATTTCAGAATTTCATTTGGAAATCCCGAAGCAGAATGTGCTAATTCATAAGTGACAGGTAGGTCCCACCATCAGGCTACCATGAGGGTTCGACTTCCAATTTCACGTGTTTATCTGGCAAATGGATCCCTTGGGAGTCTGACCTCTCATCTTGGGTGATATTGAAAAGAAAGTGGTGATTTTTCTTTTTTTATGGGATCATTTTTGCTCAAGTCAATTCAGTTGGCCATTTCTATTCTGAATTAATCCAGACTAACAAAGGGTACCTTCTTGATTCCAACCTACAGTGTGATTAATGAGAAGATTTTGGTTGTCACTGTTTTTGCTTGACTTCGCTAAGAAACAAGTGAGAGTCAGAAGAGTACATTTTTTGCCTTGTGTATTAATAGCTACTGAACTGTCCTTGAATTTTATGCTCATGTTTCTTCTGAGGGTAGGTGGAAGGGAAAACAAAACTAAACTAAACTAATTCTCAATTCTGTTCTCGATTACTCAGACCTGGTAGAAAAGGTTGTGCAATTAATACAATTGGGGCAGGGCCACTTTGCTTTCTGCCCTGGTTGAAAACAGGGTACACCTTGTTAACTGTTTTCCTCCACAGGGAATAAATCGGGTCTAGTAAGATTCTTATCAACAGCAAGGGGTGTTATACAGTCATTTTTCCAACTGTAGACAATAGTAGTGTAAGCCAAAACCATTGGCTTGCACAGTGTGGTTTAAGTGAGGACCTGAGAGAAAAGTTAAAGCTGATTACTGCACTACAAGCAAATCCAGTCTTTGTGTTGGGACTATGAGGGTAGGAGGATGGGGAGGTGGTTGTTAAAAAGCTTAAAAAAAGACAAACTGATTTTACTACCCTACATAAAATGAAACTTCTTCAAGAAGTGTGAAACTGACTTATCTTTTCCCTTATGTTCATTTTCATGTACGCATAACTTTTCAGTTTATGAATTATTCATTTACATCGTACAGAGTCAATATTTAATTCTGGAGTAAACTTAATAACCAAGAGAAGTTCTGCTAAGATCTTTTGTAGCTGAAATGCACCTATTTTCCTATTACTCCCTTGTTAAATTTTCTGTTCCGGTCTTTGACAAAGCAAGCAGTTTTATTGCTGATGCCATTTATTCTACCAAACGCTATGATGTCTTCAGGATAGACTTTTTTTTTTTTTTTTTTAAATGGAATTCCAGTCTTTTCCTTCATTGTCTTAAGTCTTATCAGATCATATGGCTATTCCCAGAGATGAAACATTCATTCAAGATGCAATTGTAGATCATTTGAAAGTGATGGAAATAAGCCCTTTCAAAGCTTATAAAATGTCTTTTTTTCTGACACACGCTTTTAGGCTTTAGTGTCCTGGTAAGCCTTGCTGACTTGATCCCAGCGCAATTCTCTTGGAGACCAGACCCCAGCCCCACCTCCTTCCAAATCAAAAATTTCTAATATTTATTTTCTAACTAGAAACTAAAATAGGCAAGAAATCAAGAATTAATTTTCATGATGACAGTAACATTTTCTGTCCTACATATCATTAAATATTTTCCAACAGAAAAGTAGTATTCGTTACTTTCTGAGCAACTCTGAGGAGCAGGAAAGGTATTTTTTTAATCTCTTTCCTTTAAGGACTTTAAAATCCAGTGAACCAAAACTAGTCCCCAACCTTGCTTGGTAGGAGAAGAGGCTTAAGGCCCAAACTCTTAAATTCAGCATTTCCTTGAACCAGCGGTACCAAAGGCCTTTTAGCCTTCAGTGTGGAAGGACTCATCTAAATGTGTGTGAATTTGTAATAGGACTCATCTAAATGTATGTGCATTTAAAAATCGTATTAATTCCTGTTATCCCCTGCATGCACTTGTAGCAGTTAATTGCCTTAAAAGATAAAGGCACTGATTTGCATTCCAGTCGTGACAACCCTGGCCTTAGGAGCTTGTCCCGGAGTTCAGAATGGAGAGATTGGGAGCTGAGCTGTCAGGCTCTCCATTGCCTTTGCCTTCAAAGGTGGCATAGTGGAAAATGAACCACAGTCCCAGGAAGTGTGTCCCTGTAGAAACAATAGCCAGCCCTGCCAGGCACACTCAGCTTCCACTACCCAGCTCAGAGCACAGGCTTTGTAAATACTTAGGACTATCAGTGAAATACGCCACAGATGCTGTGTTTTTTAAAAAGTCTTAAAGTTTCTTTAATGAGCACTCTTCTTAAACTGATTTCTGGTTTTTTTCAGAGACTTCCTGTGCTTAGCTAAATGTGCTGCTCTTCTAAATGCACACTACAGCTCAGTTTGTTTGGGGAGCTGTGTTACTCTAGTACATTTCCTTCCTCTTCTGTCCGGGTTTACAGGGCTTTCTCCTTTCCAAAGGAAAAAAAAAACTCTACTCCAGGCTCTGAGGCTGCTGAGATCAGCTCGGCAACCTCTGCTGGGAAAGAATGGCCCACGTCTGCCCCCGTAATGGTTTTAATTAGCCGTACATTCTGCGGGATGCAAAGGTCTGCACTGGAGCAGATGGCTGGTGGGGGTGGTGGCTGGGCTATTGTGGGCAGGGGCCACACCAGGACCACAGGCTGCAGATGCTGGCCCGGCCTTGGGACTGGAAGCTGGAGATCCAGGAGGCTCGGGCCATCTGCTCTGCAGTCCAGCAAAGCAGATGTCCCTCCAAAGAAAGCATTCCAAAAATCGGTGCCGCCTGTGCAGCCGCCGTGTGCAGAGCACCCTTGTCCAGCTGTAAGACAACGCAAGAGCTGGCTACAATGGCCAGCATGACATTGAGATGCATGGCCCACAGAGTGGGTTTGAGGGGACTCCCTTTGTCTGCCTGAGGGCGTGGGGACTGTCTTGTGAGCAGCCATTTTGGGGCTGGACAACCTCTGACCTTCTCCCCTCTGCCTACTCTCAATGGGGCTGTTGGCCAGTACACTGGCATGGTAATGAGGAAGGACAAGGCAGCCCTTGCCAGCTGTGGCTGCCTAGGGGACACTGTCTGCAGGGAGGGGCCCCAGGGGAAGCCCTGATCCTAAGTTGAATTGGAAATTCATCGCCTCATCACAATCATCATGCTCAAAGCTGTAGTCCTGGGGGATTTCCTTAACTTTATTAAAGTATGATTATAAAAGTTATGTACGTGTACAGTGTACAACATGATGTTTTGATATATGGATACATTGTGAAATAACTAAATCAAACCAATTAACATATCAAGGCTGTAGCTTTTAAAGAGAGTCTCTTCTGGGTTTGTTCTTTAAAGCTGGCACTGGTCTGTCTGCTGTTTCTTCTGCCCTTGTCCTAGTTTTACACATCCAAGTAGTAAGAATAGTCATTGTAATATTTATTAACAAATGCTTGGCACTTACCGGGAATTGTTGTAAGTGCTTTCCAAATGTGAAGCACACCGTCAGAGGTACGTGTTGTTATTCATGTACTCATGAGGAAACTGAGGCATACAGAGGTTAAGTAACTTGGCCAAGGTCACACCACGAGTAAGTGGTAGAGCTGAAATTGAACTCGAGTGTGGCTCTGCAGTCTAAACCCCTAAACACATCATTTTTTCTGACTGAAATAATAATAATAGCTAAGGTTTCCTAAGTGCCAAGCATATGGCTGCATGTCCGTTTGGATGCACTGGAGTGTCCTCCTCCCTTTGTAAGGTACTGAGGGGTCGCGGAAAGTGGTAGAGCCAAACAACCCAGACAGTGTCTCTGCCAAACCCTTTTGCTTATTTGTCCACAACTGTGCCTCCAGAGTAGGGAGAAAGTGAAGTCCCACAGGATGATTTTTATGTGTATTAATATCCATTCTTTCTCCAGTGAGAGGCTACATACATTTCAAGGGAATAAATAAATCTTATGAATTCAGTCTTGTGAACACATCTCAGCCATTGTCCCTTGCTTTCCCCCTACTTTTCCAAAGATTTTTGTGATAATCGTCCTTCTAGTGCTCATGGCAGATCTGTGTCTACAGGCCACCTGCCAGGCTTCCACTGTGCTGCGAAAGCCATCAGCAATTGAAGGACCCTCTTCCAGAATGATGCCTCCCTTTACTGGTGGTGTTCCAGTAACCGAATGATTTAATACCTCCCAGCCTTCTAACCTCCTTCTCTCCCTGCTTTTTAATTGGAACTACTGGCTCCAGGCAGTGAGAATGAAAATAAATGAGCTGTGAATGAATTGAATCTTCCCCCACCCACCCCCCTGAAATAGCAATTTAATAACAAATGCTCAACCACCCTGTGCTTTTCTCCGTCTGATTAAGGGAACAGATCCTTGGTGGAGACTAGGTAGGAGGAAGCACAGAATTCCTCATATCTGTGTGGCAAGCCCCATCTCCAACTGAGGTGGTCTTGGAATGAAAATGTAGCCATAAGTATAAGCCTGTTTCTCCTTTTAGCAGGGTGGTCCTGGCTGGATCTGTGTTTCTTACAAAGGAATTCTTGGGATACCGCTACTCCCAGAAGACTTTAAAACATGTTTAAAGTGACTCGGTGCGGTGACTCACACTTGTAATCCCAACACTTTGGGAGGCTGAGGTGGCTGGATCACTTGAGTCCAGGAATTCAAGACCAGCCTGGGCAACATGGCAGAACCCCATCTCTACCAAAAAAAGTACAAAAATGAGCCTGGTGTGGTAGCAGACACCTGTAGGTGGGTCGGCGGGGAGGGCCAGAGGATCACCTGAGCTTGGGAGGTTGAAGCTGCAGTACAGAGTGAGACTCTGTCTTAAAAACAAAACCAAACAAAAACCATGTTTATCCTTTTCCCCCAACCTCCACCCCCACTTGCCTTAAGATTTTGTGTGAAATCATTGAAGATGAGGATGCTGTCTGGGCTTTTGAAGGCTGTGCCATATCTGACACTTTTGGGTTGGACCTCCTCAAGAATGTCTCTTTGGGATGGTCTCAGTGCACAAGGCAGGTCACAGTTGAGTGTCTCTGATCTTGCCGCAGTCTGCTAAATTTAGGAGGCTTTGGCATCCAACATTCACCAGCCTGAGCAGCACCTGGGCTTCCCACCAAACCTCCTCATCTGTCAAAATATGGGGAGATGTTGCAGATGCTGCAGAGCAATATTTACCCAAAGGAGGGAGCTTCCCTTTATCCCACCCCCAAGTCACAGGAAATGAATTTAGTGAAATCTTAGTGGGCAAATAAATAGTGAGAGTTATACCTGTTTCTGTTGCATAAACAACATTTATAACAGTAAAAGAATAAAAGGAAATTGTTTCCCATGATCCTTCAACCAAGATGCATCTGTTTTTATTATCTCCGTTTCCTTCCAGCCTTTGTCTAATTGTATAAACATTTTTTCATTGTATAGATAGCATTTTTGTAATGGTCTTTCATTTAACGTTTCATAAGATGCTTTTCCATGTTCGTATATGGTTTTCTAATTATGCTTTTAATGGCTACATTATAATGTATCATTATACTTTAGGCTGTTGTTGAATATTTAAATTGTTTTTAATACTTTCTTGTTACAAAAAGTGCTGTGATGTACATATTTACACATATGGCTTTTCTTCCTCGATTTTATTGTCTTTGAATACCAAGTGAAATTATTGGACCAAAAAGTATGAACATTTTTATTGCTTTTGATACATAAAGCCATTACGTTACTAAAAGTAATAACCATTTACAGTGCTACCCATGACATATAAACAGACCTATTTTAAATCATAACCTTGATGATAGTAGAAGTCATATCTTAAATACTTTGCTAATTTAATAGGAACAAAATGACCTTTTTGTGGGAACAAAATGACTTCTTGGTTTTAATCTTTCTTTGATTGCTGTTGAGATGAACCTTCCCACATGGTTTTTTTGTTTGTTTGTTTGTTTGTTTGTTTGTTTTTTTAAATTATGTAACCTCTTATGTGAATTGTCTGTGTTTCTTGCTTCTCTGCTGGGAAGACTTGGCATTTTTCTTACAAATGTATATGAATGACAGATACCTCCCCAGGCCGACCCAATTGAATACGTTAAGTTTAAATATGGAAATTAAAATACATTCTGCATGTATCATATAAACATATGTCCAATAAAAATAACAAAATTGTATAGAGCTTACTATGTGCCAGGCACAATTCTAAGCACTTTACCATAACTCCATGAAATACGTACTACTTCGTTCCCATTTTAGAGACAGAGAACCTGAGGCAGAAGTCGTCAGAAGCTTGCCTAAGGCCAACCTGATAGGGAAGCCATGATTTAGCACCAGGCACTCTGGCTCCTAAGTCTACGCAGTGGCCCCCGTACTCGATCCCTTATTAGTTAGGAGTAAGAATCCAGGGAAGAAGGCAGCAGGGAAGTGCTATCCCAGAGAGTGAATCAGACATAGGCACCCAGTCCCATAGATTCGTAAGATGTTGGAAACAGTATATTGGAGCATCTTCTCTGAATCTCTGAATTCTGTGCTCACTATTTTCAGATGAACTGAGAAGTAAATGAGCCAATGCTTTAGTAATGACAAGGATTTTTCGAAGGTGTGTATGTTGCATTTTTACAGCTGTATATTCCAACTGGGACTCTCTTTATGTTTTGGGGCCAGTGATAACATTCTCCTGCCATTTCTCCCATTTGTTTCTGCTGTTAGAAATCATCCCGTTTGAGATTTGGTAGGTTTTGACCAATGGTTCTGAGACCATAAAACTCTATTTTATTAGTCATAGGTGGAATTAGTGGATTTAGTTCTGGGGTGTTTCCAACTGGTATGCTAAATAATGAATTTTCATAATTTTGGATGCCAGAGTAGTATGAGCATTTAAATTGTCTGCTGTGTTGAACAGGGAAATAAATGTGGAGGGACAGACAGGCAGGATGATTTTGTTCTTTTAAATTTTCTTATGCAAAAACAATTTAATTCTGACCAGAAATGAGAATATAAGAAAATTTATGAAGGACTGTTGACTTTACCGTTCACTCCCCATCCCCACCATGCCTCAGACATCCACTAGATTGGAGAGACGTCTTTATGTAGAAATGTAGGCTCAGTGAGCTGATGAAATCGTTATCACAAGCAAAAATCACACCGTGTCCTAATTCCTAATTCATTTTTCATTGATACTGTGTTTATTAGTGACTTTCCATTGTAATCTGCATGAATTGTAGTGAACTTCAGCATTTTGAGTTATGGCCTTTTGGTGTCTTCCAAACAAGTTTGTCTTCCAAACTGCTGACTGTTTGTCAGCAGTAACCCATCTCAGCATTGTCAGTTTGGTATGGTCAAATTAAATGAACTCTCTGAATTGGTACTATCTTAAGTATCTAAGTAAAACATGGACCTGTGAAACCATGATAGGTGGTTGGACCTCATTTAAGAGGAGAGAACTACCACTATTGAGTGTGGAGAATAAAGTAGATGAGGGTAGATTGCCTGAAAGAAGAATTTCAACTCATATTAACTTGAATGAACTACTGGAAAACAACATTTCATCTAAAAATTTTATGTGGCATACCATCTGTCATGAGGAATCCAAGTTCTAGAGACAGGTATTAATTAGGCTGACTTTCCTGTCGAGTTTATTTTCGGATTCTAAGAAATCAAGTAATCTTGTACAGGTCAGCTACCCAGAAAATGTGCTGGTTATTTGTTATCAAAGGCAGCTTCATTCATAAAGCTGGATCACTGCTATGACAGCAGCCACATTTGGAAAGGGCGATTCACCTTTTCTAGCAGGGTTTTCTTTGATGGTTGTAGTAACCCCCCGTAACAGTGATTAGTTTTAGGCAGTTTGCTGGAGAGGATAAAGCCATTTGCTGGAAGCCACAGCCACCGTGGACCTACTTGTTGCAACTGGTCAAAAGATGACCTGTACCGTCCCCAGCCAGTGGAGCAAGGGCTGAATTTTGGTCCTGACCTGTGCCCTTAGCAGGTCACTTTTGTGCAGGACACAAATTACAACTGTATGCTGTGACTTTGGAGAAGAGGCAGGAGTAATGAAGCATGATAAGGTGGCAAAATGGTCCAATTCAGATAAATTGAACTGCCTTTAATGTAATTTACTGATAATGTACATTTTACTTACACTTTCTCTAGCCTACTTATTTTAAGTTGCATCTCTCTCCTCACTATGCCACAGATAAACCAGGCTCATTCTTGCCTTCTTGCTTCAGCACATAACAACTGTCCCCTTCTTTTCATTTGGCTCTCTGCAGTTCATCCTTCAGGTCTCAGTTTAGACATTGCTTCTTCCCGGTCTACCAAGTCTAAAGTATCCCATCTGTGTAGCCACATAGCATCCTGAACTTCCTTGTCGTAGCGCTTAAAATACTACCCTGTTGTATTTCCTGTTTTCTTGTCTGCTTGTCTTCATTAGCATATAAACTTCTTGAGGCAGGAAATATGTTTGTCCTGTTCATGGTTGTTTGTGGTTGTATTACCAAGACTTAGCACAGTACCTAGCACAAAAAGAAGCACTCAGTACACATTTATTGAAGAATAAATTCATAAATGCATGTGTACAGATACTTGTTGGTTGATGATACTGGATATTTGCTTTGGCTGGGTTTAATTGGTTGTGATAGGTTTTGCTGTTGAATAAGTGACCTAGTAAATGAGGACAAATCATTGGTGAAATGCTGCAGAAGGCTGTGTGGTGTTTCTTAGGAGTCTCATCCTGACTGGCTGGTTAACTGAAGAGCACTCATCTAGATGGATACACTAGAGAGTCCTGAAATTATCTGACTCACTTAGATGATGATTTCAGAGCCAGAGAGTGATCTGCTCTAGGAAAAGCTAGGATAGTTCTTTCTGAATAAGTTATAAAGCACACTAATCTTCTCTTGCCTCCTCTAGCACTGGAAGACGCAACGCAGTGAGGAGTATGAAGCGGAAGGTAAGAGCCGAGTGTGTCAGGACGTGCCTGGAAGGGAAGGGCTGCCAGGTGCTCTCCACACCCTGTCTTTCTGATCTCTTATGCTGGAGGCCAGCTGGGAATTAACATTAAGAAAAACAGCAACAAAAAATTTATTCACAATTGATAGCTTTTAGTTTTAAAATCCTAGCATTTAATATCGTGCAAGAGATGGTAACTGAGATACATAATTTCACTTACGGGCTAATTTCTCTGTTAACCAGACTTTCAGATTAATTTTATAACAGTCCTAAATAGTGACCTATTAAAATGCATCCTTTGGCCAGGCACAGTGGCTCACGCCTGTAATCCCAGCACTTTGGGAGGCTAAGACAGGAGGATCACTTGAGCCCAGGAGTTCATGACCAGCCTGGGCAACATGGCGAACCCCATCTCTACTAAAAATAGCCAGGTGTGGTTAGCACGTGCCTGTCATCCCAGCTACTCAGAAGGCTGAGGTAGAAGAGACTCTGTCTCAAAAAATAAAAATAACAATGTAAATTAATTAGTTAATTTAAAAATGCATCCTTTGACAAGTTTCAAATGTGTTTCAGAAGCATCAGAACACGTTGATCCTCTGGCCACAAGATGGCACTGTGGTTCAGCTAACAGAACCTCAGCCCACTTCACAACCCTCTGTGGATTAACTGTACTTAAGTGTAATTACAACCTGTTCTCTAGGTTGAAACGCCACAGCAGTAATGGGCTTAATTCCTGTCAGTAAAGAGTGGGAGTAGCACTAAATATGCCTTTCAACCCTCTGAGGTTCTTCCAAGCACACAAAATTGTGCCAGTAATTATCTCATGTTTAAGTAATGACTTTACAGAATCTCTAATGTGTAAAGCAAAATTTACAAGTGAGGGCTTTTAATAGAGAATAAATAAGCAGTTTTGATTTTTAAATAAGTAGTTTGATCCTTAAGTCTTCAAATGAAATTTGCCTTAATGTATAGATAACTGGGAACTTACAGCTTGCAACCATTGATTTTTTTTTTTTTTTTTTTTTTTTCAGTTGAACTGTTGGTTTCTGTATGTCAGAATATTCATATGTAAAGATTTGGGAACAGGCTAATCTTGACACTTTTTTTTTTTTTTTTTTGAGATGGAGTCTTGCTCTGTCGCCCAGGTGGAGTGCAGTGGCCGGATCTCGGCTCACTGCAAGCTCTGCCTCCCAGGTTCACGCCATTCTCCTGCCTCAGCCTCCCAAGTATCTGGGACTACAGGCACCCGCCACCACGCCTGGCTAATTTTTTTGTATTTTTAGTAGAGACGGTGTTTCACCGTAGCCAGGATGGTCTCCATCTCCTGACCTCATGATCCACCCGCCTTGGCCTCCCAAGTGCTGGGATTACAGGTGTGAGCCACCGCGCCAGGCCATCTTGAGACTTTTATCATGAGATTATTTTCTTTTCAGTAAAAGATGCTGTAGTACTTAGACTGGAAAGAAAGTGGAGGTAATACATTCTGGTAGCTATAGCTGAGATCGAGCTTATAGAGTTCTCGATAATGGCCCTCAACCAGCCTTCTCTTATGATCACTGTAGCCTAAGCTTGTGATGTGCTCAGTATTGAAATAAAACAAACCTAGAACTTTGCAATAGTGCACAGGAGATTATATTTATTACACAGTAATGACTGTCAGGGAGCCAAAAAGTACCCATTTACTCTAGTTGCAGCCTTAGAACCATTGATTCTGTTTCATGGGAGCTTCAGGACCAAATCAAAATGGAATTGACATTTATTGTCTTTTTCATATAATATTGATTTTCAGAAAGCACAGTTTTCTTTAAGAATAGGCACTCTCTCTTTGTAATTCCTTTGGAAACCGTGCAACATTTGCTTCTCTCTCAGGCCAGTTAAGGTTTTGGAACCCAGATGACTTGAATGCTTCACAGAGTGGATCTTCGCCTCCCCAAGACTGGATAGAAGAGAAACTGCAAGAAGTTTGTGAAGATTTGGGGATCACCCGTGATGGTCACCTGAACCGGAAGAAGCTGGTCTCCATCTGTGAGCAGTACGGTTTACAGAGTGTGGATGGAGAGGTGAGCCTTGCAGTGTAATTCAGGAATAATAGTGATGGTAAAAGCGTAGCTGGCCACAGGCTAGGAACAGCTGTGGTGTGGCTCTCTGCAGCTTGTTTTTTCCTATGAAGTCATTCATAAAGATTTTTTTCCTAAGAAGTCATTCATAAAGATTTTTTTCCTAAGAAGTCATTTTTCCTAAGAAGTCATTCATACAGATTCTGTCATTGAGGAGCTCTTGTTGTGTTGTGGAAAAGAAAAACTGACAAGGGCTGACACTTACCCAGCTATTGCAAACTCACTGTGCTAGGCAGGTTACCCCATGTGAAACTGTCAGGCACTAGCTCTGTGTAGCCATGATGTCACATGTATTTGTAGAGGTGCCATTCGCAGAGTAAAATGTGGGAAACATGTGGAGGAAGAATTAAGCAAGGATTTCAGTAGATTTGAGTTGGGGGAGTATTTTGTAGGCCAGAAGGATAAATTTAAGTTTTTGGAAAGAACATCTCAATATCATCCCTGAGTTCTTAAGCAGATTGAGCAATATAGAGAAAAATCTTGCTTGCTGACGAGGAGCTAAACTGCTTTTACATATTGGCATGAAGAGAGCCTTGGGTGAGAGCAGCCAGCAGCCATCACAATATTCTGGTCATGAGAAAATGGTAAAGGGTAGATTGGTTGTTTTGAAAGTACTAAGAAGAGTTTTGAAGGAGCCCCCAAAAGACTCTTCTTTGGGAAAACTCTGAGCTTTATGTTTTCTAAAAAATTAAGAGAGGAACTGGTAGGACTGGGTGCATGAATAGCCGTGAAACATAAGAACAGAAATAATTCTAAGATGTGCCTTTCAACGAGCTGAAAATAAGGCCTGGAGAGAGTTAGGTTAGGGCTACAGTTGTCGCTTTGGGAATCTTTGATTATGATGATATTTGAAACCATGCTTTCTGCTTGCTCAGGAAATAAGTGGTATTATTTTTCTAAACAAATAATAGAAATATTTGTTTAGTGGTATTTTTCTAAACAAATAATAGCTTTTGCTTTATTATCAAAAGCTTCCAAGTAGCCTGACTTACAGAAATTTTTTGTTGTTGTTTTCCCCTTCTTCCGTGTGTATTTGACCATTATATACCCTTTGTTTATCTTTTTAATGGCTCAGTGGTCATTTATTTTTCATTGGTGACTATTGAGTCATAAAATTAAATTTATTCTCCTGAATTGTAAATCAGTGCAGTATGCAGAATCTTGGGTTGTTTTTGCCAAAAAATATTGCACAAACTTGGATTATTTATCTAAAACCAATTCTTGGAATAAATTGTAGCCGTTTGTGGAAAGCTGCATTTTCTTCTGTGGTGGAGTTTCCAAAGCTCAGGAAAAGAAATAGCACATTTAGTTATTTTCCTCTGGCCTGAGGACAAGCAGTGTGAATACAGCTTTTGCTTAGTGTTTTTCCTGCTAAAGAAAAATAGTGAAATACTGTAGTACTTAGTATTACTAGCTCTAAACCACAGAGGAGCTGGAAGTTCAAGATGATCTCATTTACTTGGAATCCTAAAATTTTACAACTGAAAGCCATTTTAGATTTAGTCACCTCTCATTGTATAGGTAGAGAGAGTGAAATCATGGCTGTTCCCTGCTTTGATGAAGGGGAAGTAGAGTCACTGTCTTATGCCTGTAACTAGCACACTCTTTTCCAAAAGCAAGAACAGTGATGGGGCAGAGATGCAAACTAGCATGCTTGATGCCAAATCTGGCCCCAATCCTATTTTATTTGTCATGCCCAGTGTTCTTAAAATTGAACTTTTTGCTACATTGAAAAAAAAAAAAATCAGGAGATTTTTCTCAAAATCCAAAGATTGGGCTCCATTTTGTGGACAGTAAGATGCAGCCAGCTCCTTTGGAGAGAACACGCACCCCTGTGTTCGGTTTCCCAGCACTCACTACTTTCTGATGTCTTAAACCCATCTCGCCTCATTCATTGACATCATTTTCCGGCCCTCTTTGAGTGTGTGGGTTTGTGATTATTTTCCAACTTACACTTTCATAAACCAACCATCCAAAGACCTGGTCCATGTATCCTGGGGAATTAGAATGTCCTCACAGTTCCAGAGACAGCTCCTGCTCGACGTGTAGAGCGTGCCCCAGTTGCCCATTTAACCAGCATTGTTTTCTGCCTAGCCCCCCCGGTCTTCTGAATCCACACTGTTGTTATTCATCACTTGCCCACTCCACCACCTAAAATAACTGGAAGGACTTCCCAGGTGCAAGGTCTTTAGGCAGTCTGGAAGTGGTGCACTGATTTGGCTAATGTCACAGGTCAAGCAGTGTGGATCTAAGGTTAGAGCCAAACTTTTAACCTTGTTAACTTCAGTCAACACACCTGGACTTGACTGTAATTTCTGGTATGATGGTCCTGAAAGCCTTGTCCTCTAGGAGAGTATTATTTTGGTTGATAAGAATAGGATAGAAAAGTTAAGGGATCTTGGCAACCTCAGAATCTTTCCCCAAATATCTCTCCATTGATTTGATCCTCTTTTAGGATTGTTGCTTCTTGCAAACGTTTCCACTCCTTAGAAGGGTTTTCTTGTTTTAGAGTTCCCTCCAGAGGAAGTAGTATGAAAGCAAGAATGGAAACTGATGTTTCCTATTGGATATGAATCGGGGGGAAGAAACATTTGAGATAAAAGAATTGCCTCAAGCCCTTACACGAAGAATGAAATCAACAATAATGAGATTGTGTAAATCCTAGCAGTAGTCCAGATTTACAAAATGAATATTAAAATTTTGAGAATGTGTTGCAGAGAATTTAGGTCTGTGTTAGAATGAGTCCAGTTATAGGCTCAAATGCAACAAGAGCAATTTGTTGCTTATTCTGTCTGCTTACTGCTCAGTGGCGTGGGCCTCAACTGCAAGCTTGTTAAAAATGCTGCATCTGAATCCCCACCAACAGACTTACTATATTAGAGTCTTCATTTTAACAAGCTCTCCAAGAGATTTCCGTTTTGTACATTGGAGGCATGTTCCTGTAGAAACATTTTAGCCCCCAGAATAAAGAAGAATCTGACAGCTAGTAGGAGGGTTTTGCCTTTCCTCCTCGTTCTGTGGCTTCAATGATTCACGTTTCTCTGTTCACCTTCCCATTCCTCTGTGGAGCTAGGGAACCAGCCATTCCCAGGCAAACTTCTAGATGGGGCTGTAGCCCAATCTTTCCTTCCCTATTACAGGATAGGGGCTATTTGATTACCATTCGAGAGTGCAGACTAGCCAGTCAAAACTCCCTTGCCTTTACATCTCTTGGAACCCATCTATTGCACACACATAAAATCTTTGTTTCTCCTGCGCTAAAACATTAAAGCAAAAAGCCAACACACTCAGTATGGTTACAAGTAAGGTTCTAAACCCCAGGTTATGGATTTCAGAACCCAAATCTGAATTGTAATCAGATCATTGTAATCTGTCCCAGACCAAATTCTGCTGTGTTAGCATACCAGTTTCAAAAATTCAACATAAAGAAAATATCACCGAGGGTCACCACAGTGTAAAGGTGTAACAGATGTCTAACCACTTTCTGCTGTTATGACACTGGGAAGCTGTACCCTTTTTTTTGTTTTGTTTTTAAGACAGAGTCTCGATCTGTTGCTCAGGCTGGAGTGCAGTGGCGTGATCTTGGCTCATTGAAAACTCCGCCTCACGGGTTCACGCCATTCTCCTGCCTCAGCCTCCCAAACAGCTGGGACTATAGGCACCCGCCACCACGCCCAGCTAATTTTTGTATTTTTAGTAGAGACGGGGTTTCACCGTGTTAGCCAGGATGGTCTCGATCTCCTGACCTCGTGATCCACCTGCCTCGGCCTCCCAAAGTGCTGGGATTATAGGCATGAGCCACCATGCCTAGCCAGAAAGCCGTATCTTTGTATTATTTAGGTAATTTTTTAAAATTTGTAAGAATAATGTGTAACAACATTAAAGACTGCCTATTGTAGGAGTGTGAGTAAAAGAGAATATAGTTAATTGCTAAATTGCATAAGATTATGAAGATGTTGGAAATTGACTTTTATTTAGTTTGTGTGAAGGAGGAGGTCATATCATTACTCAAAATGGAAATCAGTAAAATGAGGATAAAGGGGCATAATTATATTTCTGGAGTCCTGGGACCAACCATGGTGCTGATTACTATTGGCCAGAAGTATACTTTGGGTCTTGTGTTGTTTTCAACGAAGTATTTAAAATATGTGGTGACTCTTTTCTAGATGCTTGAGGAAGTATTCCATAATCTGGATCCTGACGGTACAATGAGTGTAGAAGATTTTTTCTATGGTTTGTTTAAAAATGGAAAATCCCTTACACCATCAGCATCTACTCCATATAGACAACTAAAAAGGCACCTTTCCATGCAGGTAAAAAAATAAGCAAAAGTGCTTTCTTTGTGAATAAAAGTTAGAACCCATTTGAGTAATGTCTAATAAATTAATCTGTTGTCTGAAACAAAATACTAAAGAAAGAGAGGGAAGCAAAAGAAGAATTAGAAAGCCTTAACCATTAGGAAGGGAAGGTTGGGTTTGAGAAATGACCATAAATTACAATGGGAAGACCACTAATTATGCCTTGTCATGTCAGCTCTGGGTCAGAAGAAACCTGGTGTTAATTAGGGATGTATCTCGTCTATGTCATAGAACTCTCTACCAAAACAGTTGGTCTTGATAAGCTCTGTAGGCTTGACTCACTTGGGAACAGAGATCAGAGAGGCTGCACGACTTTTTTCCTGGCACGGTAAATTAGAGGAACATGCCTTCTACCCATCGTGGTCAGGACTGACCAATATCTTGTTGAAATACCTGGAATCAAGCCAGGCTTACTTAAGTCTCTTCCTCCTTCCAGTCTTTTGATGAGAGTGGACGACGTACCACAACCCCATCAGCAATGACGAGTACCATTGGCTTTCGGGTCTTCTCCTGCCTGGATGATGGGATGGGCCATGCATCTGTGGAGAGAATACTTGACACCTGGCAAGAAGAGGGCATTGAGAACAGCCAGGAGATCCTGAAGGTGTGGCAGCTAAAATTGAGAAAAATGACAAACCGAAGAAGGGTTGAAAATTTTCAATTTTTTTTTTTGAAAACCGTGATTTGATTTTATTTCTCCCTAATGGTACATCTGTTCACAAGGTCTCAAAGATAAGAGGTAACTTTTTTTAGCCCTTTTAAGTAGGAGCCTTTTGTTAAGTATTTTCCATGTTTTTAATCCCCAGATTATTGACATGAGAAATACTCTTACATTGTGTTTATTTACAGGGCCAGATAGTTTTGTTGTTGTTTGTTTTGTTTTGTTTTTTTGAGATGGAGTCTTGCTTTGTCACCTGGGCTGGAGTGTAATGGCGCGATCTCGGCTCACTGCAACCTCTACCTCCCTGGATTCAGGCGATTCTCCTGCCTCAGCCTCCCAAGTAGCTGGGACTACAAGTGCACACCACCATGCCCAGCTAATTTTTGTATTTTTAGTAGAAACGGGGTTTCACCATGTTGGCCAGGATGCTCTTGAACTCCTGACCTCAAATGATCCGCATGCCTCGGCCTCCCAAAGAGCTGGGATTATGGACGTGAGCCACTGCACCTGGCCAAGATAACTTCTTTTCTTTTTAGCACAAATAACCATGTTATGCTTTCCTTAGAGAAAACTTAACTATGTTCTAGACTGATAGCTGTTCCTAAGCAATCACTAAAGCAATGGAATTGTCTAGTTTCTGGATCATTGTCAGCTCTCAGAGTTTGTATAGCCTTCACGTTTTCTGCTTTCAGAGGATGGAATAAGTGATTCGTTTTTGAATTTATGCCTTGCTCTGATTTCTAGGCCTTGGATTTCAGCCTCGATGGAAACATCAACTTGACAGAATTAACACTGGCCCTTGAAAATGAACTTTTGGTCACCAAGAACAGCATTCACCAGGCGGCTCTTGCCAGCTTTAAGGCTGAAATCCGGCATTTGTTGTGAGTTGAGCAGAAGGTTCGCCTGCCCCATTCCCTTTCCTACTTGTCCAGCAAGTCATTCGGATGCCTTGGATAGACATCCTTCTATTCTGTATGCAAATGTCGCTCATCTTCTATCCAACTGCTGCACACATCTTCCTTAAACTACAGGCAAATTAAGGAGAACTTAGATTGACATGTGGGCTTTTGAAGGGAAAGGTGGAATGCCTTTTTGCTTTGGGAGGGTTTTGGTTGTCTTGGTTTTGCTTCTGCATTGATGCAAGCCAGATGAGAGCTTTTCTGGGTCTACTTGTTGCTTAGAAACAGTTTCCCATTAACTCAGTGTACTTATGATCCTAGGGAACGAGTTGATCAGGTGGTCAGAGAAAAAGAGAAGCTACGATCAGATCTGGACAAGGCCGAGAAGCTCAAGTCTTTAATGGCCTCGGAGGTGGATGATCACCATGCAGCCATAGAGCGGCGGAATGAGTACAACCTCAGGTGAGGCCAGCAGTGAGGCTCCTCCTCACCCACCACCCTAGCCCAGCGCAGTGGCGCCTGCAGTTGCAGGGGCAGAACAGTGCACTGGGGACTCTGCTGGCCAGCCTGTTGGCCACACCTGGCTGGAGTGACTCAGATGTGTCAAGCCCTAAGGGAAAGCTGGGTACACTAGAGATTTTATCCAGGTGCTTTTCATCTCTGTGCCTCTGTGTTTCCATTTTTGGTAGATCGATACTGGGACCTCTGAAAGACGTGATGGCAGCTTGTCCATTTTTCTTCCTTACAGGAAACTGGATGAAGAGTACAAGGAGCGAATAGCAGCCTTAAAAAATGAACTCCGAAAAGAGAGAGAGCAAATCCTGCAGCAGGCAGGCAAGCAGCGTTTAGAACTTGAACAGGAAATTGAAAAGGCAAAAACAGAAGAGAACTATATCCGGGACCGCCTTGCCCTCTCTTTAAAGGTAATCATCTTATTAGTTCTGTGGTCTGCATCCCTGCTGGGAACACCACGTGGAAAACTACAGCTTTGGAAGTGGCATGTTTGCACAGGGTTCAGTCCAAAAATCCTCTAAGTTTGCCCAGCTGAGTCTTCACCCAGACTTGGCAGGGCGCTGCTAAAATCTGGATTTCAGCAGGGCTACCCAGGCTCCTGCTTTGCTCACGGTATTGATTAGCATATCTTGTTCTTCTCTCCCACTGCGGGTTCACTAGGTCTTCAGGGCTGTTTGGCACCTGGCTGACCCCTTTGTTCCTCCCGCTGCTACTCCAAACCTGGCCCTCACCCTCAGATCCCCGTCTCCTTGCCTGCCCGCCCCCCTCATTCTCAGCAGATGGTCTTGCCTCCTGCTGCATGGATGCCTGTTTCTCCCGGCCTCCAAATGTGCCTTTTCTTCTCTGTTTTGAGATGGGGTCTCACTCTGTCACCCAGACTGGAGCGCGGTGGTACAGTTATAGCTTACCACAGCCTCAAACTCCTGGCCCCAAGTGATCCTCCAGCCTCAGCCTGCCAAGTCGCTGGGACTATAGGCTCATGTTATTATGCTCAGCTAATTAAAAATGTGTTTTGTAACCCCAGCACTTTGGGAGGTCGAGGCGGGTGGATCACTTGAGGTCAGGAATTCGAGACCAGCCTGGCCAACATCGTGAAATCCTGTCTCTACTAAAAATACAAAAAATTAGCAGGGCATGGTGGTGCATGCCTGTAATCACAGCTACTCGGGAGGCTGAGGCAGGAGAATTGCTTGAACCTGGGTGGCAGAGGTTGCAGTGAGCAGAGATTGTGCCACTGGACTCCAGCCTGGGCGACACAGCAAGACTACATCCAAAAAAAAAAAAAATTTATAGAAACGGGGTCTCATTATGATGCCTAGGCTGGTATCGAACCCTGGCCTAAAGTGATCCTCCCACCTTGGACTCCAAATGTGCCTTGTCGCTCAAACATCCTCCCCTCTTTCCTGTGCCTCAGTGAAAGAAGTGATCTTTCTCTTTACCGGACTCTTACACCAGATAATAAGGTGCAAGGGCTCTGGAGTCAGGCTGCCTGGTTCAGATCTGGGTACCACCACTTACTGAAAACTTAGATCAGGTTCCTCAGCCTGATGGGCACCATAATAATACCTACCCTATCGCATTGATGTGGGGACTAAATGAGATGATGCACATACAGTGTCTGGGAAATAATAAGTACGTACAAAATGTTTGCTGTTACTGCTATCATGAAAGGTTCTTGAAACTCCATACATCAAAAACTGAGCTAATTATCACTCCCTAGCCATCCAACTATTTCATCTCGTGAATTTCTCCCTAATCAACATCAACACCATGAGGTGTAAGTCTCAGAAGCTAAAATTCTTTGTCATCTTCCCTCATCATTACTCATCAGTCTGTAAGTTACATTGATGCTCTGAAGTGACTCTCAGATTTATCTCCTTCCTCTGCATTTCCCCAGCCTCTGATTAGGTTCAGAATTCATCATGATGTCTCAGCTAATTAATGTGTATCCTGAACAGTTCTTTCTTCCATTTCTTCCACCTCCATATGGCTACCAGTTACTCAACTAAAGATCAGTTACAATCATGCTGTTACCACCCTTTGCAAAAAAACAACAAAAACAATGTGTTAACAGTCAAGGCTCCTGAAAGGCAGCTCGTCCTCATACCTTTCAAACTTGAGCTGCTGCCAGCAAGTCCCAGTGCCATGCCCTCCTCCACCCCACTGCCCCTACCTCAGTTTTCTCTGTGCCCCAGAGGGCAGAGCACATTTATGCTCCTTCATGGCTTTCCCCAACACTGCAGGCCAGATCACCTTTTCATTCCCATTACATTTACTTGTTTCTTGCCAAGAGAGAGCACATTTCCTGTTGGGTCATACGGAGTTGTATCCACATCTGCCTCCCTCCCCAAGATAGCAATAGTATCTGATTTGTCAATCTCCAGAGCACCAGCACTTCCTGATACACAGATTACTCCATATTGTTCTAGCCTCTCCATTTAGACGTACTTTGAAAGATTAATGTTATAGAACTGGCATTTTAGGGGAAGGTGGTGTTTTTTAAATGCTCCAAGTACATTATTTTTTACTTATATTGCTATATGAGGGTATGAACTAGAATATACTAAAAATATACTGGCTCTGTATTCTTTTGGCAAAATGTACTTTAAAAATGATGTTCTTCCAATTAGCCTTTAACACGGGAAAAGAAAAATGTCAAATGGCATGTCTGTCTGTGTGTGTTAGCAAATGTGGTTGGAAATCTTCCTTAAAAATACTATATATACAGATCCTTTTAAGTTTAAAAAAAAAACTTTTGTGGGTTTTAGTCGATGTGTTATTTTATTATAATATTTAAACATATACAAATTATGAGCAATGTATATGTACAGTTTTTACATCTTTAAACCAAAATAAATTTATACATTAAATATATACCAAATCATAATATCAATAAATTGATTATAGAGTTACTCTACTGTTTTTTGTTTTTTTTTTTTTTGAGATGGAGTCTCGCTCTGTCACCCAGGCTGGAGTGCAGTGGCGTGATCTCGGCTCACTGCAAGCTCCGCCTCCCATGTTCACGCCATTCTTCTGCCACAGCCTCCCAAGTAGCTGGGACTACAGGCTCCCGCCACTACACCCAGCTAATTTTTTGTATTTTTAGTAGAGACGGGGTTTAACCGTGTTAACCAGGATGGTCTTGATCTCCTGACCTCGTGATCCGCCCGCCTCTGCCTCCCAAAGTGCTGGGATTACAGGCGTGAGCCACCATGCCTGGCCTAGAGTTACTCTACTTTTTGTACTTTTTCTGAGTTCTCTTTTGCTGGCAGCTGAACAAGGTATTTTGTAATCATTTTCTTTCATTTGTCATTACTATATATTGAGAATATTTTCATATTCTACTGCAATGCTGTCCAATAGATACACATATGTGGCTTACATTATAACTTCAGTTTGCAAGTAACCACATTGAAAGGTGAAAAGAAACAGGTGAAACTAATTTCAAATAATCTTGTTTAATCCAGTTATCTCTAAAACATTATCATTTTGATACACAATCAGTATACAAAAAATATTACTGAGCTAGTTTACATTTTGGGGCTATTCAAAGTCTAGTGTCTATTTTAAACTTACAGTTTGTACTAGACACACTTCAAGGGCTCAGTACCCAGTGTGGCTGCTAGCAGCTACCTGTTTTGGACAGCACAGTTCTATGTGGTCAAAAACAAAAGGGCAAACTTATTTTGTTGTTATAAAATAGATAGCAACCTTTTTATATTTACTTTTGCCTCCTGTAGTCTACTACAACTCTTAAGATGGATAAACATCTTTAATCTACAGTGCTGATTTATGCTGTATATAAAATGGTACCACAGTTTGCTAATTTCTTAATCTGTGCCACATTTAATTTCCCCATGCTTGTTCAGGAAAACAGTCGTCTGGAAAATGAGCTTCTGGAAAATGCAGAGAAGTTGGGAGAATATGAGAATCTGACGAACAAACTTCAGCGAAATTTGGAAAATGTGTTAGCAGAAAAGGTAAACCTGTTCAAATCTCATTTCCTGATAGGCAGCCTACTTTATGTAGTTTACTCAAAAGAACAGAAGCAATGCCACCAGAACATTTTTATTAGGGAATTACTGGGATAGCTAAAGGATGCTCTAACTTTTGCAAGGATATAATTTACTAATTTGGTGATGAAGGAGAACATGCCTGGCACTGAGAAATGATCCCTGTGTTCATTGAACACGTCACTCTAGTGCGTTCTCCCCATCACCCAGTTGGTGGTGTTTGTGTTTAAATGTCGCATTCCTATCATACTCAAGAGACTGGGTGAATACCAGAAACTGGGCCTTTGCTGTGTTGGGTCAAAGAAGGGCACTCGGGAAAAATGACAGCTTTGCCCTTTTCCCCTTCTAGTTTGGTGACCTCGATCCCAGCAGTGCTGAGTTCTTCCTGCAAGAAGAGAGACTGACACAGATGAGAAATGAATATGAGCAGCAGTGCAGGGTAGGTAGACAAAGAGAATCGAGTAAGTGCAGGAGTGCCTGGGTTCAGACCCCAGCTTCACCGTTCCCTAGCTTTGTCACCCTAAGCAAGTCACTTAATCTGTGGGTACTTCAATTCCTCATGCAGAAAATGGTAAAAATAAAAGTACCCACCACAAAAGGTTGTAGCAAAAATTCCATAAGTGAGTATACGTAAAGTGCTTAGAGCAGAGCCAAGGATAGAGTAAGCACTTACATATGTTAGCTATTAATATTATTATTCAAAAATTAGCCTTTCCTGATTGATCATTGCAGACCTAATCTGATGTGATTTGGTTTTGTCCTGTGGGTTTTTTTTTTTCCTTAATACATTTTTTTACTCCATTTATTTATAAAATGCAAATGAAGCAGAAACATCTCAAGTCTTAGCTAGTAAATCATTCCCAATTTCTGCCAGGAGGGACGGAAAGATTTTTACAAATAGCAAGAATCTCTGACTTAAAAAAAATTCCCCTAAAGTTAGAAAGTTGAATTTTTTTCTTAAACCAGCAATACGTGTTTATTTTAATGAGACAAATATAACTGAGTTCCAGCTACTTAGATAAAAAGTTTAATTGTGCAGAGATGAGGAAAACAATCATATTATGAAGTTACTCCTTTTCAGGAAATATATGTACATGTTTAAGGAAAGAAACATTTCTACTGCTTTTATAATTAAATTTTAGCTCTTGGTTCTAATTAAATAGAGGTATTTTCTAAATGTCTTTAAATATAATGAATTCATCAGTAAAATCTGTCGGCTCTACCTTCAGAAATTCTCCCAGTTCATCCACTTGTTTTCTTTCTTTCTTTTTTCTTTAAAGACGGAATCTAGCTCTGCCATCCAGGCTGGAGTACAGTGGTGTGATCTCGTCTCACTGTAACCTCCACCTCCTGGGTTCAAGCGATTCTCCTGCCTCAGCCTCCCAAGTAGCTGGGATTACAGGCGCCTGCCACAACACCTGGCTAATTTTTTTTTTTTTTTTTTTTTTTTTTTTTTTTTTTTAGTAGAGACAGGGTTTCACCATGTTGGCCAGGCTGGTCGTGAACTCCTGACCTCAAATGATTCGCCCACTTCAGCCTCCCAAAGGGCTGGGATTCAGGCATGAGCCACCGTGCCCAGCCTCATCCACTTGTTTTCTTAACAACTTTGTACACTATATGTTTTACCCATTGAAAGTATAAATTCAGTCTTTTACTGTATGGACAGAATTGTGCAAACATCACCGCATTCAATTTTAGAACATTTTCATCTCCTCAGGAAGAAACACCTGCTCCACTTAGCCATCATCTCTCCCAAGTCCCCCAGCCCTAGGCAATTATTAGTGTACTTTCTGTCTCTACAGATTTGCATATTCCATACATTTCATATAAATGGAATCTTACAATGTTAGCCCTTGTGACCGCTTCCTTCATTTAACATAATGTTTTTAAAGTTCATCCATGTTGTAGTATGTATCAGTTCTTCATTTCTTGAATAATATTCCATTGTGTAGATATACCGCATTTTGTTTATTCATTCACCGGTTAATGGACATTTGGTGGGTTTTGGCTATTAGGAATAACACAGCTATGAAAATTTGTGTGCAAGTTTTTGTGTGGGCATATACCTAGGAGTAGAATTGCTAGGTTATATGGTAACCCGATGTTTAACCTTTTGAGAAACTGCTAAACTTCTTCCAAAGTGGTTGCACTATTTTATATTCCCACTAGTATGATAGTTCCAATTTATCCACTTCTTCACCAGCAGTCATTATTGTATGTCTTTTTTATTCTGACCACCCTAGTGAGTGTGAAATGTTATCTTATTGTGGCTTTGATTTGTATTTCCCTGATAGGTAATGATATTGAGTATCTTTTACATGTATTTATTAGTCATCTGTATATCATCATTGGAGAAATATCAATTCAGATCATTTGCTCATTTTTAAAATTGTCTCTTATTATTGAGTTATAATAGTCTTTGTGTATTCTAGTTACAAGTCCCTTATCAGATACATAATTTGCAAAACATTTCTACTTTCTTGATGGTGTCCTTGAAGCACAAAATATTTTGTTTTGATGATATCCAATTTATCGTTTTTGTTGTTGTTGTTGCTTGCTTTTGGTGTCACATCTAAGACCTGTGTTGGTTTATAAACCCTAGGTATTACAAGACCAAGTAGACGAACTCCAGTCTGAGCTGGAAGAATATCGTGCACAAGGCAGAGTGCTCAGGCTTCCCTTGAAGAACTCACTGTCAGAAGAAATTGATGCTAACAGCGGTGGCATTGAGCCCGACCAGGGTAAACACATTCAGACAGGCTGTAGATAAAGACTTTACCCTTGTTTTTAGAACCATGGTTCAATATAAAAGTGCAAAACTTTGGCAACTTGAAAAAAGAAGAAAAAAAAAAAAAAGAATTTGGCCATACTTTTTTCTTGAGCTGTTTCACTTGTGGTCTGGTTTTTCATTTGTCCTTGAAGTTTTTATGAGAACATTTCCATCTGATTTTGATATGCATCAACAAAGGAATGGAAGAATCAAACCACAAGGGTATTTGCTTTGTTTAATAAAACAAACAAAAAACTGGCTGCAAATCTGGGAATCCAGGCCTTGGGAGTATTAGAATTCAGACACTGAGCTATTGCTGTCCCCTTCGAGGAGAGTGCCTCACTCGTATGAAGACGGCTTTGGAGAGCAGGCCAGCCAGAAACTACAGAATCCATAGCTGGTTTTCTTATACTGGCTGTGTTGAATGTCTGTATTACCTCAGCAGAACAAAGAAGATAAATTACGGACTGGCCTCCTGGGCCTTTGAGGAAGATTTTGAGTGGCAAGTTTGGAAGGCAGAGTTTGGGAGCCTCCCACATTAACAATGAGTTCCTTTCCTCTCTCCCGATAGCCTGCCTCTTTTCTTGGGGATGTTGAGTTTAAATTTCAAAGAAAGCTCATAATCAGTCATTCTGTTATAAATAACTTTCCCCAGTGCTACTTGGGATAGGAGTGTCATTCTTACACACGTTGTTTTTCCTCCTCTTACTGCAGAATAATTAACAGATTGGGGAGGGAGGAGACGAAGAGGCCTTAATACCTCCCTTCTGATTCTTAGCTCATTCTAGTCTGAGGATCTCACAATATGATATATCTCGGCAGCTGTTATGGACTTTTCCATAGATGGCCAAGTGTTGGGGTTGTTCCTCATGGGGACAAGAAGCTGTACCATCGTGGTGTGGCTCACACCCTGAGTGTTACTTCTTAGTTGGGAATATGCCATCAAATATGAAGGGAAGACCCAAAGCAAGACTGCCAGTTGCAGCTGCTAGACCTATACCCAAGAAAGTTCCTTTTTCCCATCTGCCTGTGTATCCCCACATGCAAAGCTATTTTGGGTCCCACTGCCTTAAGAGATTAGTCATAATCTTTTCTTCTATGTACAAGCTCAGCCCCCAACTTATGCTTCGCATTTTCAGTGTCATTCTTAGTCATCATCATGGGCAGTTGCAGAGATGAGCTTATGCGTGAGTTAAGAATTTCTGCCCACAACTGCCTGTATCCTGGTTCCTAACCTATGCCCTATTTTTTAAAAATTTAGCTGATAATTTAAAATGGGGATCTACCCACACTCCAGGAAATTCATAGGAAATAGCCAGTCTTCTGTAATTTTGGGTGATAGGTTGTGGATAGTGTAACCCATGAAGCTAACTCCTCAGGGCATAACAACTAGTATGCTGGCCATTCATTTTCCTGCCACATCGTCATTCAGTATTTGTTGGATGGGTAGGAGTCTGGTTGGTTTGATCAAACTACCTCATGCTATTACCTCAATTTGCAGCAGTTTCATTACGAGGTAGCCACCTTTAAGCAACAATTTCCACCTCCACCACCACCTACTGTTCTAAGAGATGGATTCTATTAAGGTTTTTTCCACTGCCAGTAGCTGAAAGAATCTGTTCACCTTCATTTCTTCTTGTTTGCCCTAATGCTTGAAAAGAGAAAAGACTTCTCTTGGCCTCTGTTAATTTCCTACTTTCCTGATTTCCTATTAGTTCACATCTGTGGCAGTTCAGGCTGAAAACAATTCCTTAGTTAAACTGGATGTCCCTCTTCAGATGCCACATTGTGTTATTGAAAGAACCTGCTGCAGGATCAATGCGTCCCATGTGTTTTCAGGGCTCGGTTCTGAAGAATGCAATCCATTGAATATGAGCATTGAGGCAGAGCTGGTCATTGAACAGATGAAAGAACAACATCACAGGGACATATGCTGCCTCAGACTGGAACTCGAAGATAAAGTAAGTCTTTCCCACCAATCCACTTCTCTAATTTCTTTTGGCTCTGACAGCCTTATGTGTGTAGGGCATTTCCAATTCCTTTTTCTCATAGAGCAGCACATTCTATGTTGGGAACCCACATGCTCAGGATGGTTTTGTAGGGTGATAGCCAGGCCCTTTTTTTTCTGGCGAGTTTCTCCAAAATGTAATATCTTCAGCCCTGGCAATCGTGGAACTTGAAGCTTGAAACCCATTATATTATCTCCCAATTTATTTTTTAAAAACATCTCAATGAAACCAAAAACAGCCCTTTGATGTTGCATTGCCTACTAAATTAGGTACAAGTTCTGAACCTTGGCCTCTAAACTCTTTACCAGGAGGCTTCAACTTACGTTTCTGGTTTTCTCTTACACCATTCTTTTGAGTTACCTTATCCTCCAGCTCAACTGGGTAATTCCCAGTTGTCCATCAAACTCTGTCCTCTTTTGCTTGTGCTGTTACAAACTATGCTGACATTAGTTTCTTTCCGCCTCTTGAAAGTCTACTTACCCTTCAGGATTTATATCTAATGCTGCCTCTTGCATGAAGCCATTCTTGAATTTCTCCAACTAAAATGTGATTTTTCCCTCCACTGAATCCCTGGGTTACATGGTAGCTGTTTTTTCTATACCTTTTATTTTCTGCCGCCTACTATACTTACAGTTGTCATATCCATGTCTAGACTGGTTTCTCCTGGATAGCAGGGACCATGTCTTACCCAGAGTATTATGTTCTGAGGCCTGCAAGTACCTGATAGGTGTTCAATAAATATTTGAATTTAATTAAATATTTTAAGACACAGCTGGATACAGTGGCTCACGCCTGTAATCCCAACATTTTGGGAGGTCGAGGTGGGCAGACCACTTGAGCCTAGGAATTCAAGGCCAGTCTGGGCAACATGGTGAGACCCCATCTCTACAAAAAAAAAAAAAAAATTTAGCAGGTTAAGGTGGTGTGTGCCTGTAGTCCCAGCTACTCAGGAGGCTGAGGTGGGAGCATTGCTTGAGCCCAGGAGATGGAAGGTTGCAGTGAGCCATAATCATGCCATTGCACTCTAGCTTGGGTGACAGAGTGAGAACCTGTCTCAAAAAATATGTGTTTCAAGACTTAAGTTTACGGTTGGAAAGGATGCACGGGAAGACAGAGGGTAGCTATGTGTAACGGCTGCTCAGTTCTTAATAGAGCTGTTCAGAGACTAATAAAATTCAGCCAATTCAAAGAGATATGTAAACCATGCCTGACTTAAATGTCTTACTTAAAGCGTTGAATTCAGTTACTTTAAAACAAGATCAGGAAATGAGAAATGTCTTGTAGGAAAAAAAAAAAAAAAAGTACTTGCCGCTCCATCACTGTGCTTTCAGTGGCCTTGAGCTGAGTAATCTTGTGGTGCTGTCACTCTCTGCCTTCAGGTGCACCATTATGAAAAGCAGCTGGATGAAACCATTGTCAGCTGCAAGAAGGCACAGGAGAACATGAAGCAAAGGCACGAGAATGAAATGCACACCTTGGAAAAACAAATAAGTGACCTTAAAAATGAAATTGCTGAACTTCAGGGGCAAGCAGCAGTACTCAAGGAGGCACATCATGAGGCCACTTGCAGGCATGAGGAGGAGAAGAAACAACTGCAAGCGAAGCTTGAGGAGGAAAAGACTCACCTGCAGGAGAAGCTGAGGCTGGAACATGAGATGGAGCTCAAGGCTAGACTGGCGCAGGCTCAAGCAAGCTTTGAGCAGGAGAGGGAAGGCCTTCAGAGTCGCGCCTGGACAGAAGAGAAGGTGAGAGGCTTGACTCAGGAACTAGAGCGGTTTCACCAGGAGCAGCTGACGAGCCTGGTAGAGAAGCACACTCTTGAGAAAGAGGAGTTAAGAAAAGAGCTCTTGGAAAAGCACCAAAAGGAGCTTCAGGAGGGAAGGTAAGAAAGTGAAGGGAAACGGAGCTACCTGTGGTGCCATCCCTCAGGGCATTAGAAGTGCCAGTCGCAGCCGGGCGCAGTGGCTCACGCCTGTAATCCCAGCACTTTGGGAAGCCGAGGTGGGGGGATCATGAGGTCAGGAGATCAAGACCATCCTGGCTAGCACGGTGAAACGCCGTCTTTACTAAAGATACAAAAAAAATTAGCTGGGCGTGGTGGCGGGCACCTGTAGTCCCACCTACTTGGGAGGCTGAGGCAGGAGAATGGCATGAACCCAGGAGGCGGAGCTTGCAGTGAGCTGAGATCGTGCCACTACACTCCAGCCTGGGCGACAAAGCGAGACTCCGTGTCAAAAAAAAAAAAAAAAAAGTGCCAGTCGCTTAAGAGACTTGGAGAAATCAGAAGGCATAGTAGCCCATTGATTGAGTAGATTCTTTTAAATATTTTTTACTACTTTTGCCATTGTTTTGATGTGAACCTACCTTGGGATGATTGGAACTGTTTTTATTTTGTTATGTTTGTAAAAGAGGAAAGTATTCCTTGTATTCAGACTTATTGTATCTTATAAGGCTCAAGAGGAGGATAAGATTATCCCAAAAGTGGCTCCTTCCTAGTTCAATCATGTTGCTTTCTGAGAAAAGCTAAACTGGACCCCAGGCAAGGTTACATTTCCTACCAGAGTTAAGAAACAGCACTTCGTGCTTACCTTCCTCATGTGAAGTCCCAGGTTTGTTTGAGGACTTTGTTTCATCACATCCTGATTGACTTGGTGCTACTTTGTTAAATAAGAAGCAAAAGCAGAATGAATTTGTTAATATGTGTCATTTATGTGACTGATATCCTATAATGCATGCTTAATTAACATGAAGGAATGGTATATATTTCCCAAGTTACGGATTAGATTAATATGCATTTGGTCTTTTGTCTTTGGTTTAAAAATCCATAAACAAATACATCCGGGAGTATGCCAGAGAAATTAGTTTCTAAGATTTCCCCCTAGCTCCAGAGAGAGGTAAGTCTTTTAAATGAATTATGGCTGCCAGTCTTAGCTTTCAGAAATGAGATCCCTTTCCAGTATAAATGAATCACACAGGAGTAAGTTAAGACCATTTTTAGGGAGTATGTCAGTTGTTTGCTTAGCAGCTTTCTCAGTGCATGGGAAAATGGTTTTTGTTTGCTTCTGGAGTTGGCGGCAGTTTCAATAATGCTGTATGTTGACTATATTTAGGGAAAAAATGGAAACAGAGTGTAATAGAAGAACCTCTCAGATAGAAGCCCAGTTTCAGTCTGATTGTCAGAAAGTCACTGAGAGGTGTGAAAGCGCTCTGCAAAGCCTGGAAGGGCGCTACCGCCAAGAGCTGAAGGACCTCCGGGAACAGCAGCGCGAGGAGAAATCCCAGTGGGAGTTTGAGAAGGATGAGCTCGCCCAGGAGTGTGCGGAAGCCCAGGAGCTGCTGAAAGAGACTCTTAAGAGAGAGAAAGCAACTTCTCTAGTCCTGACACAGGAGAGAGAGATGCTGGAGAAAACATACGAAGAACATTTGAACAGCATGGTTGTCGAAAGAGAGCAGCTACTCCAAGACCTGGAAGACCTAAGGAATGTATCTGAAACCCAGCAAAGCCTGCTGTCCGACCAGATTCTCGAGCTGAAGAGCAGTCACGAGCGAGAACTGAGGGAGCGCGAGGAGGCCCTGTGCCAGGCAGGGGCCTCGGAGCAGTTGGCCAGCCAGCGGCTGGAAAGACTAGAAATGGAACATGGCCAGGAAAGGCAGGAAATGATGTCTAAGCTTCTGGCCATGGAGAACATTCACAAAACAACCTGTGAGAAAGCAGATCGAGAAAGAGCTGAGATGAGCACAGAAATCTCCAGACTTAAGAGTAAAATAAAGGAAATGCAGCAGGCAGCATCTCCTCTCTCCATGCTTCAGAGTGGTTCCCAGGTGATAGGAGAGGAGGAGGTGGAAGGAGATGGAGCCCTGTCCCTGCTTCAGCAAGGGGAGCAGCTGTTGGAAGAAAATGGGGACGTCCTCTTAAGTCTGCAGAGAGCTCATGAACAGGCAGTGAAGGAAAATGTGAAAATGGCTACTGAAATTTCCAGATTGCAACAGAGGCTACAAAAGTTAGAGCCAGGGTTAGTAATGTCTTCTTGTTTGGATGAACCAGCTACTGAGTTTTTTGGAGATGCTGCGGAACAAACAGAGCCGTTTTTGCAGCAAAATCGAACGAAGCAAGTAGAAGGTGTGACCAGGCGGCATGTCCTAAGTGACCTGGAAGATGATGAGGTCCGGGACCTGGGAAGTACAGGGACGAGCTCTGTTCAGAGGAAGGAAGTCAAAATAGAGGAGTCTGAAGCTTCAGTAGAGGGTTTTTCCGAGCTTGAAAACAGTGAAGAGACAAGGACTGAATCCTGGGAGCTGAAGAATCAGATTAGTCAGCTTCAGGAACAGCTAATGATGTTATGTGCGGACTGTGATCGAGCTTCTGAAAAGAAACAGGACCTACTTTTTGATGTTTCTGTGCTAAAAAAGAAGCTAAAGATGCTTGAGAGAATCCCTGAGGCTTCTCCCAAATATAAGCTGTTGTATGAAGATGTGAGCCAAGAAAATGACTGCCTTCAGGAAGAGCTGAGAATGATGGAGACACGCTATGATGAGGCACTAGAAAATAACAAAGAACTCACTACAGAGGTTTTCAGGTTGCAGGATGAGCTGAAGAAAATGGAGGAGGTCACTGAAACATTCCTTAGCCTGGAAAAGAGTTACGATGAGGTCAAAATAGAAAATGAGGAGCTGAATGTTCTGGTTTTGAGACTTCAAGGAAAGATTGAGAAGCTGCAGGAAAGCATGGTCCAGCGGTGTGACTGCTGCTTATGGGAAGCCAGTTTAGAGAACCTGGAAGTCGAACCTGATGGAAATATACTCCAGCTCAATCAGACACTGGAAGAGTGTGTGCCCAGGGTTAGGAGTGTACATCATGTCATAGAAGAATGTAAGCAAGAAAACCAGTACCTTGAGCAGGGGAATACACAGCTCTTGGAAAAAGTAAAAGCACATGAAATTGCCTGGTTACATGGAACAATTCAGACACATCAAGAAAGGCCAAGAGTACAGAATCAAGTTATACTGGAGGAAAACACTACTCTCCTAGGCTTTCAAGACAAACATTTTCAGCGTCAGGCCACAATAGCAGAGTTAGAACTGGAGAAAACAAAGCTACAGGAGCTGACTAGGAAGTTGAAGGAGAGAGTCACTATTTTAGTTAAGCAAAAAGATGTACTTTCTCAAGGAGAAAAGGAGGAAGAGCTGAAGGCAATGATGCATGACTTGCAGATCACCTGCAGTGAGATGCAGCAAAAAGTTGAACTTCTGAGGTAATGTATGTACCTTCTAGACGTCACGAATCCCACAGAGCCTCACCAGATCTAACTTCCGTTGCTTGCTGTGTCTAGAGAAACTAACCTGTTAGTCTTCAAGAAGAGAGCAGTACTCTCTAGACTTCCTTCTGCTTCTGTGCCGTATTAACAAATAAAATAACCTTGTTTAGGAGGCATTCCCTTCCTCTGTAGCAAACAAATGTTCATATGGGGTGTGAAAGTTCACAATGGCGAGTGTTTGCTATTTAACCACATGCATCCTCAATGTACCTCTTTAACTTTTTTCTAGCACTTATTTCATTTGGATGGATAGGGATTTTTTTTTTTTTTTTTTTTTTTTTGGCTAAGTGTTACTTTCCTCATTTTGAGGAAACACATTATATACAAATGAATGACTTTTTGTGTATTATTAACTTAGTAGATAAGAACTCATTTCTTATGCTAATATAGAAAAAATGTTCTGTCTTTATAGTTTTGTACTCATATCACTTGAAGCACATGCTGATAACCCATAAACAGTGCAAATGGCCAGGCACCACGGCTTACGTCTGGAATCTCAACTCTTTGGGAGGCCAAGGCAAGAGGATTTCTTGAGGCCAGGAGTTTCCAGATGAGCCTAGGGAACATAGCAAGACTGCCTCCACAGAAAAATAAAATAAATGTTTGCTGGGTGTGGTGGTGCACACCTGTGGTCCTAGCTACTTGGGAGGCTGAGGTGGGCGGGTTGGGTTGCTTGAGCTTGAGAGGTCAAAGCTGCAGTGAGCCATGATCATGCCATTGCACTCCAGACTGGGTGACAGAGTAAGACCCTGTCTCTTAAAAAAAAAAAAAAGAGAGACAAAACAAAACAGTGGAAATTTATCTTAGAACATATAATTTGAGGAGCCTCCAGATTCTAATAAATATGCTTGAAAAGCAGAGATAAAGGTAGAACTAATTTGAACCACTGTCCACTTGACATTGTAAAATATAATTGCATAGTCTTCCAGCAAATTTGTTTAAAAAAAAAAACAAAAAACTTGTAAACTATTAAAGGATGTTTGAAATGTCTCTGGAATAATTTAATTCTGAATATAGTTTTTCCTCTTCTTCAGACCATTTTTAGTCCTAAAAATCAGAATATAATGAGATGAATAAAATCACGAAGTAAACAGTGTACATATTTCATTATGGCCCTTTGATTTACATAGAGAATTTTCTTTCCCTAGGTACCCAGGGGCCTAAAACTAAGCTAATATAGCTTTGTAATGTTGCTTATGTGTATTCAGAACAGGTAGGACTTGAGACTGAGATAAATGAAGTCATTTGCTCAAAGCAATATGCTTGCCATTGAGAAAAATCAACAACCAGAATGAGCATTGAGTCTTGATTCATTTCTCCAGGCTTAAGGTTTTTTTAGTTACACTTCTCTAACATCTTTTAGTGAAATTCTTACTTCCCAAAAGAAATGTGTCAATATGTCATAACTTGATTTCCAAGTACTAAGAGACTACTAATTTAGACTTTTCTTTTTAACTGGCATTGAATACTCATCCTTTTGGAAGTTACTAGAAAATATTTTCCAAAGATGCCAGATGACTGCCTTGTAACTATTTTTTTCAATCTCTGTGCTTCAGATATGAATCTGAAAAGCTTCAACAGGAAAATTCTATTTTGAGAAATGAAATTACTACTTTAAATGAAGAAGATAGCATTTCTAACCTGAAATTAGGGAAATTAAATGGATCTCAGGAAGAAATGTGGTAAGACATATACTTACATTTTCCTAAGACATTTTTGCAAAGACTAAAATTCTTTTACATCAACTTTTAAAGCCTAACCGTTAAATTTTATTTTCATCATTCCTTTAGGCAAAAGACGGAAACTGTAAAACAAGAAAATGCTGCAGTTCAGAAGATAGTTGAAAATTTAAAGAAACAGGTAAGGAATACTTAATATTTCTCAATGTTTTTTGACTCCAAAATTTTCCCTTTTTTTGAAATTTATAAATTTACAGCACACGGTAATGAATAACGTATAGTTAATGATGGGAAGGTTGTAAATTCTGAATTTGAAAATGGAAACTTACCTCATACTAACTCTAAACTTAGCTTCCTGTTTTATGTTAAATAATGTATATATTATTCTAGGCCCTAAGTGCTTAATAAAGCTTTATAATCAGCAGAGTTGGGGAGGTGATACCTCTAAAACCATACCTACGAAATATTAGCTCTAGCCTTTGTGCAGTTTCAGTTAATGTTAGCCCTCCCTTTTTCTTCACCATGATTGAAAGCAGAAAGTTAAGGACAGAATTTCACATATACAGAATGCCAGCTAATCAGCATATCATTTCACAGAATTACAATTTATTTAGATAGCTGGTGCCATTCAGTGCTCAATTTGTGTAATCTTACAACATGCAGTTATAAAAAGGGAAGGCCGTTTAAGAATCTGTCTGAAGCAGTCAAAAGACAAGGACATATTGGGAAAGAGTATTTTCAGCACTTGAAATAGACAAGGTGTTAACATCCAAAATGTATTTTGGACTCTTAACAAATAAATGGGAAAATCCAGTTGAAATATAGGCAGTCTATGTGAATGGTCAAGTCACAGAAAAAAAAAAGAATACAAAAGATGGTTAGCCTTATTAGTGATTAGAGAAGTGCAAATTCAATGTGTTTCTTTTTTAACCTATTGAATTAGCAAAAAGTAATCTAGTATTTAAAAGGATGTGAGGAAATGACTGTGCCCATGCATTGTTGTTAGGATTATAAGGTGGTAGCACTGTGAGAAAGACATATTGGAGGTGTCTGTTGAAACAGTAATGAATATATGTATGTATACAGATCTTCTAACCTAGCAATCCTACTTCTAAAAAATAATTCTAAATACAAAATGCTACCATGTATAAATGGATTTTCTAAAAGATCCATTTAAAAGAAATAATGATTTTAAAAACTTTATCAATGTGGGAACAGATAAATGCATTATGGAATATCTTACTACATGGAATATCCTATAGCCAATCAAAAGTAGAGTATGTGGTGGCTGCTGATCACACTGACTTGGAAAGAGTCTTTTTTTTTGAGACGGAGTTTCGCTCTTGTTGCCCAGGCTGGAGTGCAATGGCGCGATCTCAGCCCACTGCAACTTCTGCCCCCTGGGTTCAAGCGATTCTCTTGTCTCAGCCTCCTGAGTAGCTGGGATTATAGGCACACGCCACCACGCCCGGCTAATTTTTGTATTTTTGTAGAGATGGGGTTTCATCATATTGTCCAGGCTGGTCTTAAACTCCTGACCTCAGGTGATCCGCCTGCCTCGGCGTCCCGAAGTGCTGGGATTACAGGCGTGAGCCACCGTGCCTGGCCTGGAAAGAGTCTTTAAGATATTATAAGTAGAAAAAGCAAGCTGTCCAAACATAAAATTTCCAAATTTTTGCTAAAGAGAAGAAAAGAATCTGTATGTGTGTATGGGTTCTGTATATGCATAGAAAATGATCTGGAGGAACACGTATCCAGCTGTGGACAGTGGGCTCCCCTGTAGAGTGGGGTTAGACTGAGTGTCTCACTTCTTCATACACTTCTGAATGGATTGAATTTGTAATAATGAGTGTGTATTATTTCTGTTTTGAAATATATATATATTTTTTAAACTTTACATAGAAAGGGAAAAGACAATTATGTCTCTAGATCTGTTTTTTTTTAAGCACAAGTAGGGTAACAAGTTTTAAAAACTTATTTTAATTTTAATTAGATTTCAGAATTAGAAATCAAAAACCAACAGTTGGATTTGGAAAATACAGAACTTAGCCAAAAGAACTCTCAAAACCAGGAAAAACTGCAAGAACTTAATCAACGTCTAACAGAAATGCTATGCCAGAAGGAAAAAGAGCCAGGAAACAGTGCATTGGAGGAACAGGAACAAGAGAAGTTTAATCTGAAAGAAGAACTGGAACGTTGTAAAGTGCAGGTATGGTCTGTAGCCATCCGGCAGCTTTTTTTTTTTTTTTTTTTTTTTTTTGAGGAAATCCCAAGAAATAGAAGAAATGTTTGTATTAAACTTCCTTAAACATAAAGCCTTAGTAATTAAAACAGTATGGTCCTGGCACATGAACAGACAAGTAGACAAGTGGAATAGAAAGGCTAGAATTAGACCCAAATACAAATGGACACATAGCCAAGGCCGCTTCTCAACCCACTGGGGTAAAGATGGACTTTTTCATTAATGGTGCCCGAACAACTGAGTAGACATTTGGAAGCAGATAAAATTAGACCTGTATTTCATTCCATGCACAAGGATAAACTTAATTGGATTGGGAGACTAAATATAAAAAAATAAAACTATACAAATACTTGAAGAAAATATAGGTGAATTTGTCTTTAACCCTGGTGTAAAGAAAGGCTATTTAACTGTAACTCAAAAACCAGAGGCAATAAAAGAAAAAATTGCTTATATGTTAAAAAACATTTACATGGCAATAAAATACCGTAAACAAAGTTAGAAGACAACTGACAAATTAGGAGAAAATATTCACAACATATACCACAGTAAAAAGGCCTAATATCCCTATTAGTAAAGAACTCTTAAAAATAGAGGGACATGGGACCAAAAATTTGATAGCAAAATGGGAGAAACATACGAACAAATAAATCACACACAGAAGATAAAAATGGGCCAGGCGTGGTGGCTCACACCTGTCATCCCAGCACTTTGGGAGGCCAAGGCAGGAGAATAGCTTGAGCCTAGGAGTTCAATACTAGCCTTGACAACATAGCAAGACTCCATCTCTAAAAAAAGTTTAAAAATTGGCTAGGTGCAGTGGCGCACACCTGTGGTCCTAGCTACTCAGGAAGCTGAGGCCGGAGGACCCCTTGAGCCCAGGAGCTTGAGGCTGCACCACTACACTCTAGCCTGGGTGAGACCCTATCTCTAAATAATAAAATAAAATGATTAAAGTGGCCCTCAAATCTATGGAAAAATGTTCAGAATCACTCATAAGTAGAGAAACGCAAATTAAAACAACACTGTTGTATAATTTCTCACCTGTAAGACCGGCATCAGTTTTAAAATATGACAGCATGCTCTGTGGGCAAGGCTGTGGGGAAACAGACTCTTTCATACTTTGCTGGGAGAATGCAAACTGATCTGCCTTTTTGTAGGTGAATTTGACAATACCTAACAAAATTACATATGTACCTAGCTTTTGCCCTGGAAATCTCACTTCTAGGAATCTACCCCAACAATATGAAAACTCGTACGCAGAGGGTTACTCACCACAGCACTGTTTCCAATTGCAAAATTGTGGAAACAACATAGATGCTGATATGTAGGAGAAGAGGTGAATAAATGTGGGGGGTATGTCCATACCATGAAGTAATACTGTGCAGCTGTTAAAGGAAGAAAAGAAATCCCTATTTATATGAAATGATTTCCAAGACATACTGTTAAGTGAAAAAAAAGTGCAAAAAAGTTATCTATAGAATGCCTTTGTGTGTATTAGAAAGGGATATTAAAAATACATGTCTGCTCATTTGTGCAAAAGAAACATAAGAATGATAAACCAGAAACTAAAAAGGACGGATGGGAAAGGGATGGAACAGAGGAATGAGAATGCGCTAGAAGGGACAAGAAAGGCCAGTGACACTTCTCTGAGTTTATCTTTTCATATAGCTCTGACTTAGAACCACAATGATGTTTCACATACTCTTCACTTACCCCCAAAATAAGTACACAAGTAAAACTAATCAATATGGTAGTGGTGGAGGAAGAAACCCAAAGGGAGCACATACATGAACAGATGAGCCTAACTGTATTATAAATGGATAATATAACCACACTGGGGAAGAAAACAATCATCTTAAGTAATTCAGAAATTAATATCTTGACTGGATACTATCCGGGCTAAAGACAAGATGAACTGTACCTACATGCTATGATAATCTAGTCAGTAAACAGGATTCTCATGAGAGGTATGGGTTAGTAATTCTGAAACTATATGTATTACTAGAATTGAACAAATAAGTAAATAGGTTGTGAGCAATAAGAACTAGATTTCTCACTGTTGGAGAAGAAGTTGCAAGGGGGGCAATGGGGAATGCTAAGATGAGCCCTCTGATGTTAGATTGAGATCTATTTGTATAAATTCATGGTTTCTAACATATATAAAAAGCTAGATAGATATAGAAACATAGATGTGTATATATGCATGGATTGCCCAGATCTTGGTTACTAAGTAAGCACCATTCTCTTATAAAAGGAACCAGGGTTCCTTGGAAAAATGATTCTAGGGCTGGGGCAGAGAAAATACAGGATAAGCCTGGAACATCTCATGGGGCCAGAAGGAAAAAGGTGTTTCTTTTTTTTTTTTTTTTTTTTTTTTAATTTATTTATTATTATTATACTTTAAGTTGTAGGGTACATGTGCATAATGTGCAGGTTTGTTACATATGTATACTTGTGCCATGTTGGTCTACTGCACCCATCAACTCGTCATTTACATCAGGTATAACTCCCAATGCAATCCCTCCCCCCTCCCCCCTCCCCATGATAGGCCCCGGTGTGTGATGTTCCCCTTCCTGAGTCCAAGTGATCTCATTGTTCAGTTCCCACCTATGAGTGAGAACATGCGGTGTTTGGTTTTCTGTTCTTGTGATA
>NC_037675.1:52000902-52088278 GCF_003255815.1 Theropithecus gelada | reverse complement strand
GCCATTCTAACTGGTGTGAGATGGTATCTCATTGTGGTTTTGATTTGCATTTCTCTGATGGCCAGTGATGATGAGCATTTTTTCATATGTCTGTTGGCTGTATGAATGTCTTCTTTTGAGAAATGTCTGTTCATATCCTTTGAAAAAAAGACAGGACATGTCAAAAGGGCACAGGCCCCTAGCTGAAGGGGCTCCTAATGGCCAAAGCTGGAACAATTTGATCACCAAAATAAATGATAGTATAGAATAAAATAATTATGAAATAAACATAGACTACAATAAATACCAGCCAGGGTATAGTGGCTCATGCCTGTAGTCCCAGCACTTTGTGAGGTCAAGGCAGGTGGATCACTTGAGCCCAGGAGTTTGCAGCCAGCCTGGCCAACATGGTGAAACCCCATCTCTACAAAGAATAAAAAAAAAAATTAGCGGGGCATGGTGGCATGCCCCTATAGTCCCAGCTATTCAGGAGGCTGAGGCGGGAGAATTGCTTGAGCCCGGGAGGTTGAGGCTGCAGTGAGCCAAGACTGCACCACTGCACTTCAGCCTGGGCAGCAGAGTGAGACCTTGTCTAGCCACCAAAAAAACTGAATAAATAAATATGAGTCCATATCGATATAAAAAAATTAAGCGGGGAGGGAAGACAACAGCTCTAATTCCAATAAATGAAGAAAATAGAAAACCATCATTAGGCAAACACCCCAGTAATAATAGTTGTAGACAACATGCATTGATAGATGCTAGCATTAATAAGCAGAAGTTTGAGGAGAAACAGGATTTGTATAGCCTCAAAGTATCTCCTCCAAGAAAAAGACAGTAATTTTACAGTGTAGAAACATGCAAAACTTACCTTAGAAATCATGAAGTCTTTGTCCATACCTATGTCCTGAATGGTATTGCCTAGGTTTTCTTCTAGGGTTGTTAGGGTTTTAGGTCTTTTGTTTAAGTCTTTAATCCATCTTGAGCTGATTTTTGTATAAGGTATAAAGAAGCGTTCCAGTTTCAGTTTTCTGCATATGGCTAGCCAGTTTTCCCAACACCATTTATTAAATAGGAATCCTTTCCCCATTGCTTTTGTCAGGTTTGTCAAAGATCAGATGGTGGTAGATGTGTGGCGTTATTTCTGAGGTCTCTATTCTGTTCCATTGGTCCATATATCTGTTTTGGTACCAATACCATGCTGTTTTGGTTACTGTAGCCTTGTAGTAGAGTTTGAAGTCAGGTAGCGTGATGCCCCCAGCTTTGTTCTTTTTGCTTAGGATTGTTGTGGCTATATGGGCTTTTTGGTTCCATATGAAATTTAAAGTAGTTTTTTCTAATTCTGTGAAGAAAGTCAATGGTAGCTTGATGGAAACAGCATTGAATCTATAAATTACTTTGGGCAGTATGACCATTTTCATGATATTGTTTCTTCCTATCCATGAGCATGGAATGTTTTTCCATTTGTTTGTGTCCTCTCTTATTTCCTTGAGCAGTGGTTTGTAGTTCTCATTGAAGATGACCTTCATGTCCCTTGTAAGTTGGATTCCTAGGTATTTTTATTCTCTTGGTAGCAATTGTGAATGGAAGTTCACTCATGATTTGACTATTATTGGCATATAGGAATGCTTGTGATTTTTGCACATTGATTTTGTATCCTGAGACTTTGCTGAAGTCGCTTATCAGCTTAAGGAGATTTGGGCTGAGACAATGGGGTTTTCTAAATATACAATCATGTCATCTGCAAACAGACAATTTGACTTCCTCTCTTCCTATTTGAATACCCTTCATTTCTTTCTCTTGCCTGACTGAGAAAGAAATTCCTGGCCAGAACTTCCAACACTATGTTGAATAGGAGTGGTGAGAGAGGGCATCCTTGTCTTATGCCAGTTTTCAAAGGGCATGCTTCCAGCTTTTACCCATTCAGTATGATATTGGCTGTGGGTTTGTCATAAATAGCTCTTATTATTTGGAGATACGTTCCATCAATACCTAGTTTATTGAGAGTTTTTAGCATGAAGTGGTGTTGAATTTTCCATGCCGTTTAAGTGGAAAGTCTTTTACGTATAAGGATAAAAAATGGTCATAAAACAGTGTCATTGAGTTCATATTATTATTTCCTTCCTATGGCCTTTAATGAACTTAGTAAGTTTCCCCAGTCTAAATATGTATGTTATTTGACTTTTTTATTTTTCTCTTAGTCCTCCACTTTAGTGTCTTCTCTAGAGGCAGAACTCTCTGAAATTAAAATACAGACCCATATTGTGGAACAGGAAAACCTCCTTCTCAAAGATGAACTGGAGAAAATGAAACAGGTAAGGCTGTGTGCAGCTTAGGGGGGTTCACAGAACAATATGTACCTGGTGGGCTCCTGGTGGGCTGGTATTTCTAGCCACCAGTTGTCTTTTGTACCGAGTCCTATCAACTAGCTTTGTAGCTGAGGACTTGCTGCTTGGCAAAGTTGAGGACCTAAAGGGCAAAATCAGATTTGTAAAGGCTATTGCTAATTATCCATGCATCTAACTTATATATGTTGTACACTCTAAAATCCCCCCCCTTTTTTTTAAGACAGTTTCCTTCTTCCCTCTGTTGCCTAGAGTGGAGTGCAGTGGTGCAATCTCAGCTCACTGCAACCTCTGGCTCCCAGGCTCAAGCAATTCTCGTGCCTCAGCCTCCCGAGCAGCTGGGATTACAGGTGCCCACCACCACACCCAGATAATTTCTGTGTTTTTAGTAGAGGTGGGGTTTTGCCATGTTGGCCAGACTGGTCTCGAACTCCTGGGCTCAAGCAATCCGTCCACGTCAGCCCCTAAAGTGCTGGGATTACAGGTGTGAGCCACTGCATCCGGCCCACTCTAAAATTCTATTATCATGAATGAATCCCAACCACTTCAGTTTAAGAAATTGTTGTTCTTTCACTCAGTCAGGTTATAGATAAAGTAACATATGTTTGTCTAAAAGGAGGGGGACTATCTTGCTTATAACTTTTCTAATTCTGTTCACACTGATTTGTGAGACACTGATGAAGCCGGTCCTTCTGCGTTTTTCTGTAGCAACTGAGGCATCAATTCTAGAGCATGATGGCATGCAGTCTCACTTATGAATTTGGCCTTCAGAAGCCTATTTCAAAGTTTCAAAGGCTTAACTTTAGACCAGGCGCAGTGGCTCATGCCTGTCACCCCAATACTTTGGGAGGCCAAGGTGGGCAGATCACTTGAGGCCAGGAATTTGAGACCAGCCTGGGCAACAGGACAAAACCATATCTCTACAAAAAATTAGCTGGGCGTAGTGGTGTGCACCTGTAGTCCCAGCTACTCAGGAGGCTGAGATGGGAGGATCACCTGAAGTCAGGAAGTCAAGCCTCCAGTGAGCTGAGATTGCGCTGCTGTGCCCCTGCACTCCAGCCTGGGTGACAGAACACTCTGTCTCAAAAAAAAAATAAATTAAAAAGGCTTATTTTTAAATATGAAAGAGATTTCAACTTAAAAATTATGTCCTCCCATGGAGAAATGCATTGTTGGAAAAAAAATTGTGTCCTAAACATTGTCCTAATTTTCAGTATTTACAGGAGTCTTTCAATTGGAACAATACTGATTTATAGTAGGAAAATTTAGTTTTTCCATTTGTTTACTTCAGCATCAGATGATGGCACTCATATAAAATTTTCTGTCTTACATCTGTCTCTTCAGCCTGTAAGCACAAAGTTGTCCTTTCCTAAATGTGGAAACATTGAGTCTATACCATCTGGTGTTATGTTTATGTGGATCTGATTGACTCCTATGAGTCTGGCTTTCTTAATAGCATTATAAACCCTCAGGGTATGTGTGTCTTTCATAATGCCTAGTACAGTACTGGTACTCAATAAATGCTTTATAGGAACCTTTTCAAGTCAACTACTGCTATGCAAAATGCATGTTCTGCTGTGACTAGAGAAGTTGCCTGTCCAGATAAACATAACAGAAGTTAAAACTCATAGGGCCTTTCTGTGGGGTGAAGTATTCCAAGGCTGTTATTACCAACTTTATCCTAATTAACTTGAGCATCCTTTTTTCCTTGACTTTTTGAAAGCCTATCTGTTGTTCAGCCTTTAGATGATAATGATTGGTTTCAAATTCATAGTATGGGAAATGTGTGCTTTGTGGCTTTGCTAAGCTGGAGAACAGAAGGAAAGCAGCAGAGCTAGGAGAAAAATAACATGATGAGGACGTCATCAGCATCTTTTCATTTATTTATTTATTTTATTTTTTTAAACAGAGGCATTGGTATAGTGAGATGAAGAAATAGCCTGGTCTGCTTTTGGTGGAAAGCTGTTTTATCAGGCACCTGGATCCTTTTGGATGCCAAGAATAGGGTAGTATCAGCCTATCATTGCTGTTATACAACGTAGACCTAGAAGGCATGTGTCACTGTGTATGCTACTGTGATTCAGAGTTCACAAAGCACATCTATGTGTGTTATTTGTTGCACTGAAAGGAAACACAAATAGCATTAGCAGAAGTCACATGCCAGTCTACAGACATCCAAAGTGGTATCAAGCTTTATGGGTGTCTGGAGGGTGGGGAGGCAAGGCAGTGGATAAAGTAGAAGGTCCTTTATTAAACCAGTGCCCAGGCATTTCAGAATACATTTTCCTATATCCTTCTGACTTGTTCAGATTTGTAAGGTGTGCTGGATTTGTCGCCAGTTGAAGACAAGATTCATCCCTGAAGGTCTATTCCTACAGCTAAATGTGAAAGAATTTCAGGTTCAGGAAGTAGAAAGATGGTCGTAAAATCATAATAATAAAGAATTGAAGAGCCAAGTGAAATAGAGGAAAGTTAAAAACCTATGAACTATGGGAAAGGGTTAAGTATAAGAAACAGCCTCTTTAAAGCATGAGTTCTCAACAGGGTAAGGGGGTGAGGATTGCCCTCCCACCCCAGAACATTTATCAGCGTCTGGGCACATTTTTTATTTTCACAACTGGAAGCTAGGGGGTTACTGGCATCTTGTGAATAAAGCCAGAGATGCTGTGAAACATCCTACAATGTCCAGAATGTCCCCTGACCCCCAACTCCTGACGAAGAAGTATCCAGCCCAAAATGAGATTAGTACCAGCATTGATGTTGAAAAGGAATAAAAACAGTATTTGGTTTGTCTTGATTTCATGAAGTAGAGAGGAAAAGCCAGTGTGTTCACACCAACATTATTTTACTGGCCAGTCAGTGTAGGCATCTTCTGAAAGGAAGAGTACAGGGAACAAGCTGAAAACATGGTTTTATCTTTAAACTTGCCTTTGGGTTTTGCCACATACCCTGTATGTGGTCCATGCCAATTCTAGGGTGCTTTTGTTTTGGAGACAGAGTCTCTGTCGCGCAGCCTGGAGTGCAGTCATCTTGGCTCACTGCAGCCTCCGCCTCTCAGGTTCAAGCAATTCTCCTGCCTCAGCCTCCCAAGTGGCTGGGATTACAGGCGTGCACCACCATGTCTGGCTAATTTTTGTATTTTTAATAAAGACGAGGTTTCACCATGTTCACCAGGCTGACCTCAAACTCTTGACGTCAAGTGATCCTCCCCACCTTGGCTTCCCAAAGTGCTGGGATTACAGGTGTGAGCCACCCCCACAGCCCAATTCTATAGTCTTGACTGATTTTTTGAAAAACATTTTTCTAGTTAAAAGCATGAGGAAAATGTAATATGCTACATGTGTTAAATTGATGACAGAATGGCAGTATGTTATTTTACCCTGAAGGTAAAATGGAGAGCTAGGATCATTATTTAACAATGTCTGTCTGGTTGAATCCACCTAAGCAGACATTTCAACAGTCAGCTGGGGAGCAGAGAGAAGCCAGAAGGGAATCCTTGAAGTTTATTATAGTCTCTGCTAGAGTTTATGTCCTCTGAAATATCTACAGATAGGCAAATAGCAGCAGCTGTGAAAATGCCTTATTGAGAAACACCCCTTTGTACTTACAGCCATGAGATATGATGGGATGGCTCATTTGTTTATCTCTTACAGCTGCACAGATGTCCCGATCTCTCTGACTTCCAGCAAAAAGTCTCTAGTGTTCTAAGCTACAATGAAAAACTGCTGAAAGAAAAGGAAGCTCTGAGTGAGGAATTAAATAGCTGTATTGATAAGGTAGTAAAAATAATAAGACTTTGCCATCATCGTATACAATACACACCATAATGAACCTTTCTCTGTGAACAGTGGCACAGGGGCCTTCTGTGGTAGTCTGTTGTTCCAGAGTGTCCTGGAGCAACATTTCTTTGGCATTCTGTGACCCTAGACTTCCTGTAGCCAAGACTGATGGAGTCTAAATTAGTTGTTTACTAATTATATTATTAAACTTGATAATATAAAATTTGTCTCATTATCATATCACAGTGCTACTTTATACTATTTTGTTATAATATAAATATGTGTTTAATAATCTGAGGTCAATTTTATAGACAAACACTTTTTTTCTCTTTTATCTTCCTTAGCAAATCCAAAACCACCACCTTTTTCCCCCACTTACCTTAATAGATATTCTGTGTTTTCTTCCTGTGGTGTGCTCTTGAGATTTTTAATAGCCTTCCAGCTTACCATCTTCCACCCTCAAACCATGAAGCAATAGAAAAGAAAAATAGGAAATTTCCAAAAAGAAGCAACTCCTCAAAATTAGACGTGTAAAACAGTCTTTGGTTTGTCTTGATTTGGAGCCAGGAAGACCATTTCCTTTGACCTTGCCCTGCTCCCCCACATAAATAGATGGTGCTTATTCTTGACAGTGTAAGTGCAGGCATATAAATTAAGGCTAGCTATGTTTGCAAAAATGCCCTCTTACCTCTTTTCCCCTTCCTGAAACAGTTGGCAAAATCAAGTCTTTTAGAGCACAGAATTGAGACGATGAAGCAGGAACAGAAATCCTGGGAACATGAGAGTGCGAGCTTAAAGTCACAGCTGGTGGCTTCTCAGGAAAAGGTATGTGGACAATTCTTGTTTCATCTTCACAGTTAGTATTCTCCTAGATCTTCCACCAAATATCCCAGGAAAAAGAATGCTCCAGGTGCAAGTAGCGTAAGAGGGTTCCAAATGATTCAATTTGACCAATGTTTGATGTGTGTTTATAGCGTGGCAAGGCTGGGCATGGTGGCTCACACCTGTTATCCCAGCACTTTGGGAGGCCGAGGTGGGGAGATCACTTGAGGTCAGGAGTTTGAGACTAGCCTGACCAACATGGTGAAACCTCATCTCTACTAAAAATTTTTTTAAAAAGCCAGTTGTGGTGTCGCATGCCTGTAGTCCCAGCTACTCTGAAGGCTGAGGCAGGAGAATTGTTTGAACCTAGGAGGCGGAGGCTGCAGTGAGCTGAGATCACACTAGTACACTTCAGCCTAGACAACAGAGCGAGACTCCATCTCAAAAAAAAAAAAAAAAGTAAATGTAGTGTGACAAAATGATTTAAATATTTCAAATATATTGTGGCATAATTTAAATAATATTTCCCTCAAAGTTTATTAATTATGAAGACTTCAGAATAGTGCGTAAAAGTGACTGCTTGTTCCTAATTTATAAATAGGACTTCTAAGGCAGTGTATACCCTATTTTAAAGATCTGTATCAACATTCCTTTTATGAATTTAAATTTTTCAAATTGGAATTTATATGCGATATTAGCGTAAAATAGGATTCTTCTTTAAGAGGTGATGTCTCAGCCGGGCGCAGTGGCTCATGCCTGTCATCCCAGCACTTTGGGAGGCTGAGGCGGGAGGATCATGAGGTCAGGAGATCGAGACCATCCTGGCTAACACAGTGAAACCCCGTCTCTACTAAAAATACAAAGAATTTGCCAGGCGTGGTGGTGGGCGCCTGTAGTCCCAGCTACTTGGGAGGCTGAGGCAGGAGAATGGCTCCCAGGAGGTGGAGGTTGCAGTGAGCCGAGATCACACCACTGCACTCCATCCAGCCTGGGCAACAGAGCAAGACTTTGTCTCCAAAAAAAAAAAAAAAAAAAAGAGATGAGGTCTCCCTTTGTATCCCAGGCCGGATCACCGCTCACTGCCACCTCAAACTCCTGGGCTCAAAGGATTCTCCCACCTCAGCCTTCCAGGTAGCTGGGACTACAGGCGCACGCCACCACACTCGGCTTTTTATTTTTGTAGAGATGGGGATCTTGCCATCTTGCCTAGACTAGTTTCAAACTCCTGGGCTCAAGCGATCCTCCTGCCTTGGCCTCCCAAAGTGCTGGCATTCCAGGTGTGAGCCACCATGCCTAGCCTAGCCTAGAATAGAAGTCTGCAAGTATACATTTTTATTTTCAACTAAGAGGGCCCTTTACAGTCCAACATCTCAGGCTAAAACATAATTTCTACAAAATTCAGTGAAACCATCTTTTGTGATACCAGTTGGTACCCATTGGTTCTGTAAGATACCATTTAGTAATCTACCAGATGACTATCAGCAATACCTTGCTCCAGACATAGTTCATCATTGTCCTAAATATAATTCAACATCCTGTAAATATACATACTATCCTGGGTTTCCCCTGAGCTACTGATTTAGTAAAGAGAAACAAAGGGACCTGAAAGTTCTTTTGTCCTTATTCATTCCTGAACATGCTAGAGGTGAAACCACAAGTTTGTGTAGTGGTAAAAGATCATTCTCATGATACAGGTTCAGAATTTAGAAGACACCCTGCAGAATGTAAACCTGCAAATGTCCCAGATGAAATCTGACCTGCGAGTGACTCAGCAGGAAAAGGAGGCTTTAAAACAAGAACTGATGTCTTTGCATAAGCAACTTCAGAATGCTGGTGGCAAGGTGATTTGTTCTTTTTTTATTTAGGTATAAGTTATTTACAGTAAAGCATACACATCTTAAGTCTACAACTTGGTTATTATATGTATATGCATGTATATATAAATATGCATATTTTATGTATCTGTATGTGTTTGTATAACCATCACTTAGATAAAAAGGCAGAACATTTCCAGCACCCAACAGGCTCTCTCTCGTTCCCTCTAGTTGGTAACCCCAAGGGAACCACTTTTGTACCCTCTGCCACTGTAGTTTAGGGATGCTTTTTTCTAAACTTCATATAGATGAAACCATAATGATATAAAACAGGTCTTTTTTTGTATTGAGCAAGTCAGAAGACCATGACTGAATTGAGTTTTGTAATAACAAAACTAAAACATTTTGTTAAATGGTAGATAAAAGTATTTGTGCGACCTTAAAAAAAATCAAGTGAAGAAAAACATTGAAAGAAATCAATCTGGAACATATACGCAGACTTGCAAAAAAGTACAACTTCTGCTAAAAAGGCATAAAACAATAGTATTAGAATTATTTCAGGAGATACAATAGAATTATTTCAGGAGATAATTCATTGCTACAGATAGGTTGCTGTGGCACGAGAAAGTCCAGGAAGAACTGATTAAAGCGTTAGCTGGCTGACACATTATGGTGGTGTGGTAGAAAGTGTCTCATTTTAGTAAGTCACAATGCTGCCTAATCTGTGTGCAAATAAATTAAGAACAATGTTATAGATACCAGTTTTGGGGTAGATGTCAAGATTTTGTCCTACAAAAAAAGTAGACACTAATTCTCTTGGTGAAATTTTTGTAAAAAATTAAGATAGTTGTTTTGGGCTGGGCGTGGTGGCTCATGCCTGTAATTCCAGTACTTTGGGAGGCCGAGGCAGGCAGACCACTTGAGGCCAGGAGTTCAAGACCAGCCTGACCAACATGGCAAAATCCTGTCTCTGCTACAAATACAAAAATGGCCGGGCGTGGTGGCTCATGCTTGTAATCCCAGCACTTTGGGAGGCCTAGGGGGACAGATCACAAGGTCAGGAGTTCAAGACCAGCCTGCCCAACACGGTGAAACCCCATCTCTACTAAAAATACAAAATTTAGCTGGGCATGGTGGCAGGTGCCTGTAATCCCAGCTACTTGGGAGGCTAAGGCAGGAGAATCACTTGAACCTGGAAGGCAGAGGTTACAGTGAGCCAAGATCGTGCCAGTGCACTCAAGCCTAAGCAACAGAGCTAGACTTTGTCTCAAAAAAAAACCATTAGCCAGGTCGTGGTAATTCCCAATCCCAGCTGCTGGGAAGGCTGAGGCATAAGAATTGCTTGAGCCCGGCAGGTGGAGGTTGCAGTGAGCTGAGATTGCACCACTACACTCCAGCCTGGGTGACAGAGTGAGACTCTGTCTCAAAAAAGTTTCCATTTTTGAAATTACTTCTGGGTTGACTTTCTCAAAATGAGATTGTACCCTTTTTTTTTTTTCATGTTTGGTTTAAAAGGCAAGAGGCTTATCTATTTGTGTTATCTTTTTTATTTTTTAAATCATTTTCAAGATCCAAAAAATCACTTTGGTAGCTGAAAGCACATTTCTGAATTCAGATGTTAATTACATGGACAATATGTGCTTTGAATTCTAAAAAAAGGATATGATTGCATATGTGAAAATGAAAGTAGAGTTTAGCTTGTGAAAGCTTTCGAGTTAGCAGTGCATCTCAGCTTTCTCTTTATGTCCTCTGTGAATCAAATGAATATCTTCTGGGCTCAAAGATAACTTCATAAGAATGAAGCAACTTTTTTTATTTTTATTTATTTTTTTTGAGACAGAGTCTCACTCTGTTGCCCAGGATGAAGTGCAGTGGCGCGATCTCGGCTCACTGCAACCTCCGCCTCCCGGGTTCACGCCATTCTGCTGCCTCAGCCTCCCGAGTAGCTGGGACAATAGGTGCCCGCCACCATGCCCGGCTAATTTTTTTGTATTTTTAGTAGAGATGGGGTTTCACGCTATTAGCCAGGATGGTCTCGATCTCCTGACCTTGTGATCTGCCCACCTCAGCCTCCCAAAGTGCTGGGATTACAGGCGTGAGCCACCGCGCTCGGCCAGAATGAAGCAACTTTTAAGCCACCAATCTCGATACACTTGAGTCCTTTATGGAACTGGACCTTGCCCTTCAGTCATATTCACTATTGGAAATGGCATGGCTGTTTTGACAAAGACCATTTTAAACAGAGACTCTCCAAACCTTTTTTTTTAAAAATCAAACTTCAAGAATATTGTTTTATTCATATTTATATATACATACACATACTTTCATTAGAAGACTGAGGGGACAATTGAAAGGTACTTACTAGGAGTCACTGTCATTGGGTAAATATGACACCTGTCTCAAAACAGAAATTACCCAATAGCTTGTTTTTAAGGCTTACACTCTACAATTCTCTTAAGAGCTGGGCCCCAGAAACAGCTACTCATCCATCAGGGCTCCATAACCAGCAGAAAAGGCTGTCCTGGGACAAGTTGGATCATCTGATGAATGAGGAACAGCAGCTGCTTTGGCAAGAGAATGAGAGGCTCCAGACCGTGGTACAGAACACCAAAGCAGAGCTTACGCACTCCCGGGAGAAGGTAACTTGAGAAGCTGCACATCATGGCCTATGTTTGAAAATGACTAGTTTGATATGAAAATGAATGTTGGATATGATTGGAATGGTTCTAAGGTACGGATTTGAGTATCTTGCTATAGCAGACTTATTTTAAGAATGTGTAATTTATCATTTACTCACATATAATTTTATCCTGTTTATAAAATATTACAGCAGTTTTATATTAAAATATATTTGACTTTAATCTTCATATCCAAAATGTAGACTCATGGAAATTATGTGAACCGTGTATTCTTCACATTGGCCAGCCACCAAGACTAGTGTACAAAAATGGTAAAACCAGACTCAGATCTTGCAGGTCTAAATAACTCCTCATGAGAGAAAAAGGTGCCTCCTTTAAAAGACAGCATTTCAAGGTTAGAATCATCTTTAAAGGTCTTTTCCAACCACCAACTTGGTGCTGGAATTCCTTACCTCTGGTGCATAGCCTCCCAATGATATTTAACCTATGCTTAACACCTCTTTTGAGGAGGAACTCTGAAGAGTCGCAGATATTTATTTAGAACATCTACTCCATGCCAGAAACTGCTATCACTGACGCTGCAGTAGTGAGCAGGACAGACATGGTTCATGTCCTCATAGAACTGTTTGAGATGTGAACAGTCCAATAAGAGCAGATGGGACTGTCAGCCCATTCTCTCCTAAAAGTAGTGTTCATGTCAGAAAAAAAGGGCCTGGGACTGCTGTGCCTGCTTTCCTGGCAGCCACATCACATACACTGTTGACTCCTGGAGAGTTAGTAGACCAGAAGTCTCCTCTTCCCTGTCTTGTTCCTTACAGTGTTGGGTTTGTAGACCTAAGCAGACTTACCTAGAAAGGGTCTTTTGAAATCCAGAAAAGCTAGCTTCGAGTATTTACAGGCTTGACTGAAAAAGAAAGTTATAACAGGACTCACGTACTGAATTAAAACTTTCCCTATGTTTGTTGTTTTTGCTGGCTGGGTGATTGTATTAGCATTTCTTCCTCTTACATTTGTTCTTTTTAGGTCCGTCAACTGGAATCCAATCTTCCCAAGCACCAAAAACATCTAAACCCATCAGGTACCATGAAACCCACAGAGCAAGAAAAATTGAGCTTAAAGAGAGAGTGTGATCAGTTTCAGAAAGAACGATCTCCTACTAACAGGAAGGTGAGTTTTTGAGAATATATGGCGTGCGTCTGTGTTCTCACTATAATATGTTCCTAAGTGTGTTTCTTCTCAGGTGTACTTCTAAGGAAATGATTACGATGGCATATTTTTGCATATATCCCTTTATGCTGATGTTCTCTTGTCAAAATAGCATCATAGTTCTTTTTGATTGAATAATGGTTGAAAAAAACAATTTGGCTGGGTGCAGTGGTTCACACCTGTAATCTCAGCACTTTGGGAGGCCGATGTGGGCAGATCACGAGGTCAGAAGTTTGAGACCAGCCTGGCCAACATGGTAAAACCCATCTCTACTAAAAAATACAAAAATTCGCCAGGCGTGGTGGCACGTGCCTGTAGTCCTAGCTACTTGGGAGGCTGAGGCAGAAGAATTGCTGGAACCGGGGAGGCAGAGGTTGCAGTGAGCCAAGATTGCACCAGTGCACTCCAGCCTGGGTGACAGAGCGAGACTGTCTCAAAAAAAAAAAAAAAAAGAAAAACAATTTAACTTTTCTTAAAGAAGGCAGTTAATCATCTTTATTAGTATTAGAAGCTTTATAAGTTGGCAAAATATTTATCACCCGAATATTAGAAACATCTTAATATGGGCTGTACATTTTATTGTTATGTAACAAATTAAAACAACGTTTGTTGTCTTTATCTACAAGTTAGGAATTCAGAAGCAGCTTAGCTGGGTGGTCCAACTCAAGGTTCTCATGAGGATGCAGTCTAGATGTTGGCCAGGGCTGCAGTTGCCTGAAGGCTTCACTGGGGCTAGAGGATCTACTTTCCAAGCTCATTCATGCAACTATTAGCAAGAGGCTCCTGTTCTTTGCTGGCTGCTTGCCTGAGACCTCAGCTTTTCACTACCTGGGCCTTTTCTTAGGGCATAGCATCTGGCTTCCCCCAGAAGAAGTGATGAAACAGACACTGAGACAAAAGACCAAGACAGAAGCTGTGGTCCCTTGTATGATCTAAGCCTGCAAGTGACATACCAACATTTCTGCTGCATTGTATTTGTCACGCAGACTAACCCTAGTATAGTGTGGGAGGGGACTGTATAAGGGTGTGAATACCCGGAGGTGGGGCTCTTTGGGGCTCTTGGAGGCTGGCTACCCCATGGTCACACCTCTGTAGTGCCACTCAGTTTGCTTTCTGTAATTTGTCCCATGAAGTTAGAGTTCTAGACCAGACTTCTCAGAGTTGTTTTCTTTTTCTAAACTGAAACTCAGTTTTCACTATTACCTCTTTATAAAAAAAATATGGTTTAGAAATCTGAGAAAAATACTTCATTATAAAATATTCATAAAATTTTTGGTGTTTGTGAAAGTTATGACCATTTGCAGTAAGAAGGCCTGGTTGTGCTCTAAAGCCGAAATGTCATTTAATTTCAGGTACATTCAAGTAAACTTTGTAGAAAGAAAATGGGTTTCATTTAGCTGCTCATTAGGGAGAAAAAAGTCTGTGATAGGCTTTTAATTTATATTGAATTTTAAAATGGGCCTGGAAGACTACACTTCTGCTTCACAATTCTTGCTGTTCTCTTCAGCTCCTTTTGATAGAAGCAAAATCAGCTTTCTAAGATAGTGTTGTATGTTTTTTACTGAGCAATATTCTGACTCAGTGTCCCGCAGCTCACTAGGTTCTTCCTGTAGTAAGAGTTATAAAAGTGAGGCTGGATGCAGTGGCTCATGCCTGTTATCCCAGCACTTTGGGAGGCCAAGGTGGGCGGATCATGAGGTCAGGAGTTCGAGACCAGCCTCACCAACATGGTGAAACCCCATCTCTAAAAATAACCCACAAAAATTAGCTGCGCACAGTGGTGCACACTTGCAGTCCCAGCTACTCGGGAGGCTGAGGCAGGAGAATCGCTTGAACCCGGGAAGCGAAGGTTGCAGTGAGCTGAGATTGTGCCACTGCACTCCAGCCTGGGTAACAGAGTGAACTCCATTTAAAAAAAAAAAAAAAAATACAAAGCAGTCATGAAATCTTTAAAATTGAAAAGTTATATAAATCGGGTTTTATGTACTCTCAATTTTAAGCCTTTAACTTTGCCTTAAGACAGTATTTTTCCCACTGCAGATCCATAAATCAACTTAATGGAAACCAGCATTTTTTATTAATAAAATATACAAAATATCAGAGTACATGGTCCATGGTAAGGATATTTCAGTGATATGTACCTATGTACTGTACATATGTGTGGGTGTGTGTACTGTGTTGTAAGATAAAATGTATTTCTTACAGTGGGTGGCATCCAAGTTTAAAAGCCAGCTGCCTTAAGGAATCTATTCTCTGTGAGGACAGGTGATTAAAACTAGATCACTTAAATGTAAGCAGTACACTGAATTGTATTATTTGTTTTCTGTCACTGAATTAACTTGGATTTCTTCCAAAAGTTGAGATTTCTGACAACCACAGATTTGTCAAAATAGAGCAACTCAAGTGTTTTTGTTTTTGTTTAAAGGGAACATTTTGTTTTTTTAAACAGGTCAGTCAGATGAATTCCCTTGAACAAGAATTGGAAACAATTCATTTGGAAAATGAAGGCCTGAAAAAGAAACAAGTAAAACTGGATGAGCAGCTCATGGAGGTAAGTTTCTCAGCAGATGGCCTTCGCTATGAAGAATATTTTAATCCATGAATGAGCCATTTGTTGGGAGAGACTAGACATGGCATTGAATTCCTGTTGTGAAAATCTAAGTACCCTGCCAAGTTGAATTCTTTGGTCTGTCTTACCAAGTTTTATAGACAACTTTGCTTAATTATACTGTCATAGGAAGCCATACTGCTTTTCAGAGGAAGTAATAATGATGACCTAAAATGCAAAGACCTGTACCTCTGCAAATCCAGGTTGCAGGGACTCTCTGATTTGCCATCACTGTGTTTATGCCAGTTCCCCTGATCCCTCCTATATTGCAGCATTTTATAGACATGATTGGTCTCTAGCACCCTCTTCAGTTGGGAAATCCATGCAGGAAATTTGAGAACATTAACATTTGGAAGTTTTAATTTCAAGTGCTGCTATTCTTCATTACTACATTTAGAACTCAGCAGTGCCTTGTGAGAGGTACATCTAATAACTATGAAAATGTATTTGTGGCCAGGCATGGTAGCTCACACCTGTAATCTCAGCACTTTGGGAGGCTGAGGCAGTCAAATGGCTTAAGTCCAGAAGTTCAAGACCAGCCTGGGCAACATGGCGAAACCCTGTCTCTACAAAAAAAAATACAAAAATACAAAAATTAGCCAGGTGTGGTGGTATATACCTGTAGTCCCGGCTACTTGAGAGGCTGAGGCAGGAGGATTGCTTGAGCACAGGAGTTGGAGGTAGCAGTGAGCCGAGATCACGCCACTGCACTCCAGCCTGAGCAACAGAGAGAGACCCTGTCTCAAAAAGAAAGAAAAAGAAAAAACTGGATTTGTAAAACTAACTTGTCAGCTTGGACTTTGGGTTCCAGTCTTCTAGATTGTTATATCCTATAATTAAACTAAGTATTCAGAAAAACTTATGTATAAATCCTTCTTAAGGATTTCATTGATATACCTTGGGTAGATGAAATTAGTCAATCTAACATTTAGTGAACTATAAGACTTACGTAAGGCAGAGAAGAACATGTAGAAATTCTTTTTGTGCTCTTAAAAAGTACTATGTATACACATATTTTTAAATCCAGAATTATAAGAAGAAATGGGGCCAGGCACAGAGGCTCACGCATATAATCCCAGCACTTTGGGAGGCTGAGGCAGGTGGATCACCTGAGGTCAGGAGTTCGAGACCAGCCTGGCCAACATGGTGAAACCCCATCTCCACTAAAAATACAAAAAAATTAGCTGGGCATGGTGGTGGGCGCCTGTGATCCTAGCTACTCAGGAGGCTGAGGCAGGAGAACTGCTTGAACCGGGGAGGCAGAGGTTGCAGTGAGCCGAGATCACGCCACTGCACTCCAGCCTGGGCAACAAAGCCGGACTCCATCTCAAAAAAAAGAAGAGGAAAAAGAAGAAATGGAGCTATTTTTTTCTTTTATGAAGCTGGCCACATGCAAAGGTAGCTTTTAAAAACCAAGCACCAAGCACTGATTTTTAATGTGAAATATGGGCATACATATAGCACTAACATTTAAATCACCCGTGAAGTTTGTCAATTTTGTGTTCTCTGATCTGTCAACTAAAGGGGAAATTCATGAAACTTTAGTGAAATCTAAACCATTTTTTCTTTTTTTAACAGCAATAAAATGAATGCATTCAAAACTGAGCTGTGGGCTGTACTTAGATGTGGACGTGCTTTTCTCATGAAATATAATTATATACTCTGAGGAATAAGACGTCTAAAACTAAGCCCATATTGTCTAGTATCAAATTGAAAAGTAGCAGTGTGTACTTAGTCACCGGCGAGCCCCTTTCCAGAGGCTCTGCCAAGAGGCCAGTTCTCCCGCCTGTTCCCCTGTCTTACCAGGCACCCGTTGACAGTATTAGCCATCATAAGCAATTTTCCCATGTGTTTTTCTGACCTAGTAGTAAATATTTGCTAACAGAGGAGGAAAATTAAGTGGTCTTGACACTGGAGCCAAATAGCTAAGGAAAAAGCATGGATTTTTCTATTTGAACACTGAAAAGAACATCTCATACCTGTTTATTCAAATGAAGCTTTCATTAGGAAATGGAACCAAATTATTGGCTGGGTGCGGTGGTTCATGCCTGTAATTCCAGCACTTTGGGAGGCTGAGGCAGGCGGATCACAAGGTCAGGAGTTCGAGACCAACCTGGCTAACATGGTGAAACCCCATCTCTACTAAAAATACAAAAATTAGCTGGGTGTGGGGGCACGCGCCTGTAGTCCCAGCTACTCAGGAGGCTGAGGCAGGAGAATTGCTTGAACCTGGGAGGCAGAGGTTGCAGTGAGCCAAGATCATGCCACCGCGCTCCAGCCTGGGTGACAGAGCAAGACTCCATCTCAAAAAAACACTATAGATTTATACAAATGGGATATTTTTTTGAGATTCTATCACCCAGGCTAAAGTACAGTGGTGTGATCACAGCTCACTGCAGCCTTGAATTCTTGGGCTCAAGCAATCCTCCCACCTCAGCCTCCCAAAGTGTTGGGAGTTCCCTGATCTCTCCTATATTACTCCAGATTGGAGTTTTTAAAAACAGTGTTATTGGCCGGGCGCAGTGGCGGGCACCTGTAGTCCCATCTACTCAGGAGGCTGAGGTAGGAGAATCGCTTGAACCCAGGAGGTAGAGGTTGCAGTGAGCCGAGATCACACCACTGCATTCCAGCCTGGGTGACAGAGCAAGACTCCATCTCAAAACAAACAAACAAAAACAGTGTTATTTAGGTATAATTCACATACTATGTAGTTCACATATTTCAGGTGTACGATTCAATGGTTTTTAGTATATTAATTTTTAACCTGTGATAAACATATAACATAGAATTTGCCATTTTAACCATTTAAAAATGTACAATTCAGTGGCATTCATTAAATTCACAACATCCTACAACCATTACCACTACTTCCACAACCTGTTCATCACACCAAACAGAAGCTGTAGCTATTAAGCATTAACCATTCCCCCTCTCCAGCCCTACAAATTGGATTTTTATTTATAGCGTGGTATCTATAGAGCAGGTTAATTTGGGGGATGTACAGTGTGTCCCAGCTCACCTGAGGGATAGGTACATTCCTTCTCACTCTGGCAGGGATTCTCACCTGATTGGAGCAATGCACCACGTGGTGGGCTGGGCAGGGACAGGTTTCTGCATCAGAATCTCTGGAATCGGGATTTGAGCAAAGCTGTCTTCGTGGTTCTGATCTGACATGTTCACTCCCTTGGGGGAAGTAGTTGCTCCTCATCTCTATATACTAGTTTAACAGTCACTGGTTCTAATATAACACATCCCCCTACTGTAGTTAAAGATCAGATCACTAGACTAGGAAAAGGGAAAATTAGGGCTAGAATTTGACTCCTATTTCAGGACTTTTTCAATGTGAGCGGTTCAATAAATTCGTTTTGAACATTCAACAGAAGGGTTACAGACTATATCAGCAGTTCTCGAGTCTGTTGTATACCTCTCTGATAGCCAACATTTCAGACACTTAACAAAAATGGTTTATAGTTTATACTTCTTTCTGCATCTCGAAGTGGCAAGAGATTTTAACGTCAGATCCGTTCCATACTGGACCTGGAATAATCGTTTTTATTTATTTTTAAACAGAATCTGGCTCTGTCACCAGGTGGGAATGCAGTGGCACGATTTCAGCTCATTGCAACCTACGCTTCCCAGATTCAAGCAATTTTCCTGCCTCAGCCTCCCAAGTAGCTGGGATTATAGGCGCCCACCACCATTCCCGGTTGTATTTTTAGTAGAGACAGGGTTTTACCAAGTTGCCAGGATGGTCTCCATCTCCTGACCTCATGATCCACCCACCTTGGCCCCACAAAGTGCTGGGATTACAGGCGTGAGCCACCACACCCGGCATTTTTTTTTTTTTTTTTTTTTTTTTTTGGAGACGGAATCTCACTCTGTCACCAAGGCTGAAGTACATTCGTGTGATCTTGGCTCACTGCAATCTCTGCCTCCCAGGTTCAAGCAATTCTCCTGTCTCAGCCTCCCGAGTAGCTGGGACCAAAGGCAACGTGCCACCACGCCTGGCTAATTTTCGTACTTTTAGTAGAGATGGGGTTTCACCATGTTGGCCAGGCTGGTCTTGAACTCCTGACCTCAAGTGATCCACCCACCTTGGCCTCCCAAAGTGTTGGGATTACAGGTGTGGACCACTGCACCTGGCCCGGACCTGGAATCTTCTACATCATTATATTGGGAGGGGCACAAATAGGATACAGTAAGTGAAGATGCACTTGCAGAATTAGAATTGTAGGACATTTTAATGTCTGTAAAATTTATATACAGAAAAATGTAAATGTTGGTTTTTCATATGCTCTTATTCATGTATAATAGACCTAATTAGTACTGTTCTTTCTCTTTTTATAACTCATACTTTTCTCTTTTTATAACTCCTGTAATTTTCTCTTCTTTTTGTTTTGTCTGTGGCTAACCTGTACCTAGAACTCAGTGGTTGGAAGTAGCAGAGAAGGGTGCAGTTCTCTGCCTGAGATAGTGTGTGAAGGTAGAACATTCTCTTACAATGAACTTTCATAGCATGGAGCCATCTCATTAAACCCCTTGCTCATGTTATCATTTCTATTGATTATAACAGTTAATAAGTACTTAAGCTAAGAGCCAGTATTCATTTTGTTTTAATGGTGTGTCTGTTTACATCAAACTTTTCCTCAGTATTTAAAGCATTATGTATGAAGAAAATTATCCCACTGATATAAAATTATGGGATAATTCTCCATAATTTTAATCATAAAAATAAAGTGGTTTTCTGAATCTACAACTAGAAGTATCTCAAAGTGGGCAGTGCCCCTGTCCCCACCTAGAAATTTAGATATAAGGAAATGGATAGTGGCTCTGACATTTCATGGTAACATTTAGTTATAGCCGAGTCTTAGAGGTTCTTTTCCACCTTTCTCACAAGCTGGAGGTGCCGCTTCTTGAATTTAGTACTTGGTCATGTTTGTTGCATGCTCTGCATATTTATAGATGTGAGGTGGCCTGCCTCACTGGCCAAAATGCCGTGCATCCTCCTCCCTTTCCTCTCCCCCACTTTGACTGGCATGTTGGTACACATTTCCTCATTGTCTTGAATTCTTCCACTCCATGTTCTCCAGTTCCCAGATGTTCTAGGATATTATTGCTTTATGCCCCAGAATTGTCTGTCTTGTGCTGTTTAATCTAAGGGTATAACTACATATTGATAAACTAAAGGTAGGTTAAAATAATTTTAGATGCAAGATGAGGTTCTTCAAAAAAATTGCTAACTGGGGGTTGGAAAAAAATGTAGTCATTGAACATTTAAGAATCTTTATGAATGGTAAGTAAAGTGGTAAAACCCTAAAGCATAACCACTTTCTCCAACCCCAGTTTTTAAAAGGGGGGAGGTAATTTTTCCAGTGTAAGAAAGAATGAAATAGAATTCAGATGCATTATGTACATCATGCCCTTAATATCACTCCAGAGTTGGGAAGGGCTTTTTTTTTAAGCCTAAAACTTTTAAGAAAGGCTACTTATTAAGCATATTCTCTACTAAGTGAAATAGCTTTTCTCATTTCCTCAGGCCCATATACTGTCCTGTTTCCAAGTTTCAGTGGATCTGAGGTTATTAATGAATTCATAGTCTTCATTCCTCACTGCCTGACACCATCAAGGGCAGCTCTGGGATTGAAGGGACTCAACTGACCAGGATTTTGCCCTTGCCCTTCAGATGCAGCACCTGAGGTTCACTGCGACGCCTAACCCGTCCCCTCATGCTTGGGATTTGCAGCTGCTCCAGCAGCAAGCCTGTCCGATGGTACCCAGGGAGCAGTTTCTGCAGCTTCAACACCAGCTGCTGCAGGCAGAAAGGATAAACCAGCACCTGCAGGAGGAACTTGAAAACAGGACCTCCGAAACCAACACACCACAGGTGTGAAGTGCTCTCTTCTCTAGTAGTAGATCACCTGTTAATCACACCTGTTTATTTGAAAGTTATACCAGTTCAAAGGTGGAGAGAAAGAACCTAAATCTGATGGCACACACCTGTAGTCCCAGCTACTTGGGAGGCTGAGACAGGAGGATCGCTTGAGGCCAGAGGTTTAAGGCTGCAGTGAGCTACGATCATGCTTGTGAATAGCCACTGTCCTCCAGCTGGGGCATCATAGCAAGACTCCATCTCTTAAATTTAAAAAACAAAACAAAATCACAACCCTAAATCTTCTTTCAGAGAGTTATATTTTACCTGTATGACAAATCCACAGAACTGCAGTGCTGTTTTTTGGGCTGTGCAGTGCTACTTTTGAATTCTCAGCTTCTAAGCTGAGTCATTTAGTGTTCTGGGTCTCCTTTGCCCATTTGTAATAGACAATGAAGTATCAGGATCACTTAAACATAGTGTACAATTGGCCTAAGGTTCCCATCCCATGCCAAAAATATTACAAAATTTAAATGTGGCTAGGATATGCCCTACTAACAAAGTATACTGAGCTTCCCTGTGCCGGAGCCCTGCAGCCTGCTGCATCCCATGAAAATCACAAGTGATGACTTTTCACAACAAATAGAGTATGTAAGTCAGTGACATCTTTCTAGTTGACATAGTTCATAAAACTATTTAAGAAAGTAAAAGTCTTCTCATTTTTGCATTAGCATGATCCCAGCTCACCACCACATCCAATCTTATAATATTACTTAGATTTTCAAGTATTCATAGTTATTTCTCTGTAGTGCCTCATTCGTCATCCTTTCTCAGAAGTTTCTTAACTCTTGGGGCTTGCCCATTTAGTTAATTCAGAATTAGCAATAAAACAGAAAGTCCTTCTTTGTGGAATTCTATGTTAATGCTTCCTGGTTTGCATGTGCTTGTGTGTTCAGATACCTTGCCTCTCAGATACCTTGCTTGATAAGGAATTTCCCATCTCTTATTTGAATCCCCTCAGCGTGACTTTGCAAAGTCACATTAGCCCTGGAACTCTACATAGGAACAGTTCTGTTTCTTCTACTAGTATCCATCTATGCTTAATTACTAAGTACTCCTACCACTTGTCAGTTCTAATAAACTTTTCCCTCTACATCCATACCTATGCTGTATTTCTAATACACTTCAGAAGGTCTTTGTCTTATGAGCTTTAAAATCTGTTTTTGGAAGCTTTATACACACTTCTTCAACTTCCCAATATTAAAGTTCTTAAATTGTGATGGTAGAGTGTTAGATGCTTTAACTCTCCAGTATATAATTGAACTACAAAACTTTGATCTTGGTTTTTAGTGGACCTTCTGACCAAATGATCCTCCAGGATTCTACTCATTGCTCTCGTATACACTATTTTCAAAGCCTGCTGTTTCCAATCCACCCACCAATGTTAAAAAAATATCCTTTTCCTCCAATTCCTTCAGGATTAGACAAACACTAAGATTTTTTAAAGAAAAAAAAAATCCTCCAACCAGATGACAGGGTGGACTGCTTATTACTCCCACCAGAATGCTACTGCAGGCTCACTTCCCGCTGCTGAGCTGACACTAATTTTAAGAATACAGAATATTGTTAAATCTGCACGTTTCTGTGTGTGGAGTGATGTGATCTCTTCTGCATTTTGTGTTGCTTTGCTTGCCTGTGTAGTGTTAATGTGTATGCTTTTAACAATTGTTTGCATTAGAAATGTGTGAATTTAGACTCCCCCTAAAAACTCCTCCTGACATGAGGGTGAAGTGTACCACTTGCCTTCTTTCTCTAGGCCTTGCTACCGGAGCAGCGAGCAGTGCATGCAGATTCCTACAGAAGGATTGGGCACCTGTGAAAACTGGGCTGCTATCGATGGCATTTCTTACCATGGCAGACAGATGCACACACCCACCCATGCACACACACCACACACAGAGACATAAGCTGTGTTGGAATTAAGTGCTCTTTTAAATTATTATTTTTACTGTTAAACCTTTGCAGTATTATGTCTCTTATTTATTTATGTAGAAATGACAGATCTTGTGAATCAAATTCACAAACATCAACTTGTTACAAATCATTTTATTTATACCCTTTAAAGAGTGGATTTAAGATTCTTGAAAGGATGTAGTCTATATATTTTCTCATTCCATATGTTGTAACTATTTTTAACAAAAGGTACTACTTTTATATATGGAATTTGAAGAAAATCAGGGGTATTTATACTGTTTTATATAAGATGTATAAATCTTTTTGACAGGAAATTTTTGATGAAACAATAAAATAAATTTTAAGTATACGACTGCCTTTGTTTTTCCTGTTTTTCTACTCTTTTGCCAACTCTTCTTTGAATTATCTCTTAAGTTTTTTTGTTTTGCTTTGTTGTTGGGCAACTAGACATCAGACATTTTATATTTATATGTTTGAACTTTAAAAAGCTATTTTTTAAAATATAGGCCTTTTTAAAAGCTAGATGTCCTCCAGGCCCAATTTTTTGTAACTTACTTCCTGCATTAGACCTTTGCCTATTACAGTTTTTATCCTCAGGATAGTTACTGCAATGATTTAGGGTTTCTTTTATGATTAAGTGTTATTACTTAGTATCCAAACAGATGGTAGCCTTTGACTCATGTTTGGTCATTCTGCATGTCTTTTAAAGTATTTCTTAACTACCATCAGCTGTTAACACCTTTATGAAATTTGCAATTCCTTATGGGGACATTTGGGTGGACTGCAGAGGGATGGGGGTTGCATTCTAGGTCTCTCTCCTCTCCAAAACCCACTTACTCCTTAACCCATCACTGTTGTGTGAGGAGATTTTTAATTTTCAATCTGCTCTGGTAGTAAACTCATCCTCCAATCCAGGTGTGTGCTTCATGTTTACAAGTGGGAAACAGATGACTAGAAAAATTGGCAGGAAGAGGCTGATTATTATGAAGAAAGAAAACCACCCTCACAGTTATCAGCCACATCAAAGGAAAACCAGACATGCATATTGCAAGCTATTGGAAATGTTGGGAAACCCTGAATCTATTCCGTGCTTGTTTTGGTATTGAGAGGCCCACAACATTGCAAAGTCCCAAATCACAGATGGGAAGTTGATAACTGTCTTTTAAGTTACTTTGGATTTCCATTTTACTAGAAGTACACACAGGTATTAAATTCTGGGTTTTAAGAATTTTGCTTTATATCAGGGGGATGATGGTAACACAGGTAAGATTCTTTTGTATTTTTAATCTGATTCTTTCTCTGATAGGGTTACTTTTCTGACCTGTGCAATCCATGCAGGGCTCAAAACTCTCATTTCATGAGAATCCATCCTTCCTGTTAGAAAGGCAAAACATTTGCTGTCCTTTCTTTAGGCATCTTGTGGGGAAAATAAACGAATGTTTTGTTTTCAGTGTGACATGATTTTCGAATAATATACTTTTCTTCCCTTCAGGGAAACCAGGAACAACTGGTAACTGTCATGGAAGAACGAATGATAGAAGTTGAACAGAAACTGAAACTAGTGAAAAGGCTTCTTCAAGAGAAAGTGAATCAGCTCAAGGAACAAGTGAGCCTCCCTGGTCATCTCTGTTCACCCACCTCACATTCCAGCTTTAATGCCAGTTTTACATCCCTTTATTGCCATTAACTCATTAACTTACGTTGTCTAATAAAGGCAAATTCTATTATAAATGTCTACAAGAACTTAGGATTTCCTGTCCCTCATACCGCCCCAAAAAATATGAACTGTGTATTTTTTCCAAAGCTCTGTTTAAGGCATGTTTGTCCACAATTTAAAAGTGTAAATCTTTGCTAACATGATTCACATGGACCTAAGATTTTAAAGATCAAAAAATACATATTGATTCACATGGACCTAAAGCATATCCATTCACATGCTTTAAGTCCATGTGAATCAATAGATTTTTCTCTGCCCGAGACAGGAAATACTCCTGTTTAAATTGAAAAATGATATTGGTTAAAAAAAAAAAATAGGGGGGTAATCAATGGAACTTTAGCTTTCCTGTTCCCAACAGCTTATGAAAACCTCAAAAAGTATCTTATTGCTACAGCGACTCCAAAAAGATGTAGTTTGAATTAGAGTCTAGACCCCAGATTCCAGGACCGCTAAACAGCCTGCTCCTTTTCACCTGCTGGTGGCAGATGTGGCTTTGGTGTTTAGAAATTAGTTGTGCTCCCACTGAAGAGACAAGCAGAAAGTACTACCCTCTGGGACAGTGTTACAGCCTCTCTGGAAATTGAGATGAACGTGTTGGGTGGGGGGCAGAAATTGCCCAACCTAGTTCTTTAGATACTTAAAACCTAAGAATAACCCCAAGAGAGGGTCTGAATTCAGCTGTAGACAGGAACTTTCTGTTGCTCTGTGTCTTAATACACAGGGAAGAAAAAGTCCCATTTAGTAAGCATTTATCCACTCAGTTCTTTACGTATTCAAGCATTCAGCACATAGTTACTGTGGGCCAGGTCCTGCTGTGGGCACATGGATACAACAGTCGCTGCCCATATAGAATGCACTTACAAGGTGCCAAACCTTTGGCCAAATGGTAGGTTCAGAAGTAAGTGGGATCTGTCCTGTTTTCAGTAGAGGGGAACACAAGAGAAGAGATATTTGATCCAACCCGGGAGTTTAAAGAAAGCTTCCTAAAGACCTCGTAATCTGCATCTTGAGAGTTAAGATTTCACCCAGTTAAGAAAGTGTGGGGAAAGGCATCCTAGGCTGTGGGAACGTCATGGAGTTATGACCACATGTGGGGTGTGGACACGTATGAACACTTCAGCATTGCCAGTTCACACTGTCCTGGGAGAGGCAGGAGGAGAGACTGGAGAGGAAGGGGGAACAGGACAGTAGGCCTCCAGTGCTGAGCCACGGAGCTTGATTTTTATTCTATTGGTGATGAAGAAATATCGAAGTGTTTTTTTAAGGAAAGGAAGGGAGGGAGGAAGGAAAAAAAAAGTCGTATTTGGGAAGTTCAACAGAGAATAGTTTCTGAAATGTTATGTGATGCCTGCCAAACATCTAGGTTCTGAGCTTGAGAGTGCTGTCATCCTTCTCCCTGCCCTAATAGGTTGTTAAGTTACTCTTTAATTACTCTTTATTCTCACAAACCTTTATGCTTTTAGACGCCTTATTTGAAATTGGGTGTAAAATGAACACTTAAAAGGTAACATGGGAAGGGGATATGGAAAATATTAACCAGAACAACAATGAAAGTATCCCAAGGCTGCTAACAAGTTTTCCCACCCCAACCTAGACCATATATTCTAACTATAAAGATTAGACTAGACAAAGCCCCATGCAAAACAAAACAAAGACATTTCAGGAAAAGTAACTGCCCAAATCTTATCTCTGTTATAATACGTGAGCTATATTTTTAGATAATCAGTGAGTTGTAGTTATGAATGGGAAGTTCAAGCATCTGTTACAAGCAGAGTTAAACAGTCCACAGCTGACACCTCAGGAATTTAAGTTTTAAAAGTATTTTATGTTTTTAAAGAATAAATAAAGAAATAATGCCTATTTAGGTAGAAAAAAACCTTTTGTTTTGGTGCCCTCTAATATCAATCTGTTCTATTAGTAATCTACATCAACATCTTATGCAAAGAAATAGCTTGGAAAAAGTGGATTTGCTCCAATGGTATCCGTGATGCCAAGTCTGATGTTGAAGCTATATTGTAAAATAAAATAATTAGAAGAAGTGATTTGCCTTTATAAAACAACAGTCCTTATGTCCGACCTTAAACTGAAGGTTTGAGAAGAGTTACAGAAATGGAGTCAAGATGTTTCTGGTTCTGTTTCTAGCTCTGCAAGAACACTAAGGCAGACGCAATGGTGAAGGACTTGTATGTTGAAAATGCCCAGTTGTTGAAAGCTCTGGAAATGACTGAACAGCGACAGAAAACAGCAGAGAAGAAAAATTACCTCCTGGAGGAGAAGATTGCCAGCCTCAGTAATATAGTTAGGAATCTGACACCAGCGCCACTGACTTCTACACCTCCTTTGAGGTCATAGCCAAACCAAAGGGTACACTCATATTTGTGCACTTTACTGAAATAGATGGAACATTTCAGTAGGTTCTCAACTTTTTTAACCTTTATTGGCTTAAAGTTAAAATTAAGCAACAGAACTGGAGTTTCCATTTATCATAATTAGTTTTTCTAAATAGACACTTACGGGAGTTTGAAAATAAATACTCACATGTTTCACTACTTAAATTATTCCCAAGATTTGAGTTTATTTTAAAATTCTAATAGCCACCAAGAATGTGGACGTATGAAAACAATTCAAGAACCTAAAAAATACCAGTTTTGAATGAGTTTTTGTGGTTTGGGTTTTTTTTTTTTTTAAATCATTATCACGAATCTATGTGTAAAGTCTAGATATTTGAAGTTTGAGATCTGATGAGAATGGTTGTTATAAACTGTATTTTAAAACCAAATGTAGGTGTTCTTACATATTTAAATACTGGAAAGTTATTGTAATAGTTTTGGTTCTTTTAATTGGTAGACAATTAATTGGTAGAGTGTCATTGTTTGGTTAGGAGGCAGGACTTGTTAACCACTGAGGTCAGACAAACCCAAATCTGTAGAATTCTAACCTTCTAACACCTGTGGCAATATTACCACTCTTTTTGTATTATAGATTTAGAACTGATTTACTCAATTGCACTCTTAACTAATGTTAAAGCTTACTTGCTTTAAACAGCCTTTTCTTCTTTCTCTTAGAGGTTTCATTTGGGGAGCTGGTCTTCTAAGAAATGGATAAAGCCACATAATTAAAGCAGTTGAACTATAGGGAAAGCACTGAACAAACCACTTTGGAGTAAATAGCTACTCTTAGAAAAGAGGGATAAGCAGACCATGTAGGTTTTCTGTCTCTCAAGTCTTGGAGTTCATGAACTTACTTGAGGTTGCCTCAAGAACTCAGGGAACAATACTGTAAACTGTCTTCCTGAACTACTGTAGGGCCTCTCTAAGAATCTGAAATGTATAAACCATGTGACCTCATTTATTTGTCTTATATATTTACAGCCATAGTAGAATTTTTATTTCTAGGTTTTTAGTAAATTTAATATTCTGGGGGAAAAAAGGCCTTGATTTTAGGGTTATAAAACCTGACTTACAGAAGAGTTTATTTAATATAGGTCAAAATTTTCCGTGTTTCTTATTCCTTCTATACCTCAAATCTGATTCTAAGAATTTCTTACTGTGATAATCATTGGCATGCCACCTGAGGTCAAGGAGTGCCAAATAGGACTTTCCACTCATGCTCAAGATCAAAACTTTATAGAACAGTTACACATTTTAGATTCGGTAACCTTTTTTTTCTTCCAATTATAATCTCTGCTTCTAGCCACTTCCGCCAGCAGTTGGTGGAATACTTACTAGGTGCAGGGCACTATCCAAGCTCATCACAACAACCTGCTTGTTTTCATGAGACAATAATCCAAAAAGTTCGCTTTGATATATTCCTGGAGGGCCAAGCCCATCTATTTACAAAAGGTGTAACAGCAAAATCAAGCACTGCTTTATGGGCAGGAACACAAGAGACAGCAAACTGCCCAAGAAGTCATCGTGTCAGAAACTCAATCTCAACAAAATAATTTCCATCAGGGAATTTCAGGGTTTCTTGGGGCTTATGAGTCTCACCAGTCAACCCAGGAGGCCTCACTACAAGAGCCTTGACAAGGCACTGTTTTTTGTGGGACTGGGAGTTCACACTGATGAAGCAGACCTTTGAATTTTTGCACAGCTCTTGTCAGAAAGCCCTGACTTCCCCCTGGATATAGAGTTAATTTTAATCCTTCCCTATTATTATACTTCAAAATATTTGACATCTGCTATCATGCCTTCTTTAGATCTTCCTTCTGCCGGGCAAACATTTCTAGTAGGTGTTTAACTACTTATATGGCATTAGCTTTCACAGAAAATTGTTTCACTTAAAACTATGGATTGGCCTAGGCTAAGGACAGACATAAACTAAGTATCTGTAGTGTATTTGTGATATGCGCCAAGTTACTCAAGGTTTTTGCTGTCGGAACTGAACAATAATATTTCCCAGATAGCTGGCCTTAGCATGTGATCACAGTTGTTGTATTTTTAATTTTTGTCTTTTACACGATGAGAGGTGTAGGTTAATTTGTGTATTTCCTATAAATTTGTATTTATGTGTATATAAAATGTACAATGAATGTAAATATGACTTTCTGGAAAGTTTAGACTACATTTAGAATCTCTATTCAAAATCAAAATGCTGCTCAAATGAAAGTGAATTTAACCAACATCTAGGTGCTTAATTTCTCGTTTTACCCCACTTATGAGATTGATATTTCTCATATTGAGGTTTTTCCCATACAGATACCTTAAATGTATACATTTGTGCAACAATTTTTGAGAAGGTGAGTGGCAATTTATAATTTAGTTGGCAATTTGTAATACAGCTTATAGCTTTTAAAAGACCTTTTAAAGAATTAAATGTAAACTTAAAGTTACGTTTAGATGTTGTTTCAAACTTTACAATAGCACTCTTCAAAATATTAAGTTATATGTATTATAGGCATTTAGTTGCTTATTAAAAGCACTGATTTTTAAGCCTTTTTATTTAAGAACAATTATTTAAGATAGTCTTAGAAGATGGGATCTTCGTTTCAAGGAAAGGGAATCAAGTTTGCCTTTGTGATAACACGTTACACTAAGAAAAGGAAAATGTGGATAGTAAAACCCACTTCTCATCCTATCTTGCTCTCATCTGTTCTTTAGAAGCCTGCACTTAAGCTCAGATTTGTGAAGGGAGAGTAGAAGGGGAGAAGTAGAACCACAGTGTTTTATTTATTTTTCTAAAATTCTTACTAAATCCAGAGTTTTGAAACTGTTTTAAATGTGAATTCTTCCCAGAAACTTCAATGCATTGCATATTTTACATAAGTAGATCATGAAGTCATAGACTTTCAAGGCATAGGAAGCGATATTACAGGTCTAGTATTTTAATAATGCACTAATACCCAGGGCAGATATGAGAAACTATTTCTTCTCTCAAGAATAAGGGTTTATGGCAGACTTTGCTTTTTTAACATGTGACAAATGAATTTTTTATTTTGTGATTTATGTGATTTCTTTTTTTTGCTGAGTGAGGGAAAAGAGAAATTGTTGCTATTGTCAGCATCTTAAAGGTATTTCCAATCAAGGCAAGGCTAAGTGCTTTGTGATAGTATTAAGCAAGTCATGTTTTGAATGGATTACCTGTAATGATGCATTGGAATGATATAATTATACAAGTAATGCCAAAAACCAAGTCAAGCCTAATTAACCAAAGCACTCATTTAAAAATCATCAGTTTGGACCTATTTGGACCTGTCAGTACTGTGAAGTAGTTTTGGTTTTGTGGCATATGAATAGCTGTTTAACAAATCAAAGTTAGCTTTTTGCTTCTCAGCTGTTTTGGACAATACAAGTTCTTAATGGGGAGACATTATCATGGCATGACTTAAGGGAACATTGGTTTTGTGAAGAAAACATTATCTAAAGCCATCTCTACATTTCTGTTCAGATAAAGATTAATGAGTTATGTGTTTATATCAGCTTTGTATATTTCATCTTAGCCATTCTATCCTAGAAAGATTTTAATGTGAGCTTAAAATGTAAATAAATAATTTTGCAAACATGCCTTTTGTTTTCTATATACCCTGACTTTTTAAATAAAGTTTCAGTGTATTTTTCATTGGTCTTTAGAATGATATCAAAATATTTCACCAAACACATTCTACAAATGCAGAATCTCAGCCCGCACTCCAGACCTACTAAATCAGAATCTTCATTTTAAAGAGATTCCCCAAGTGATTTGTGTATTACTTAGAGCACTGAGATTCCATTTCTATTCTAGAAGGATGACTTTCACACCAGCCAGCTTGGGGTCCCTGTATACTGTGGCGGTGCATAGTTTACCTGCAGAATCATGACTTAACCTTGGCAAGGCCCCATTTGTGATTTTGGGTGCTTCAAAGGTGGCTTTATTTCACCTTGCCATCTTTATGGATGGCTCAGACTTTAATTGAGCAGCTCATGAATGATGAGATATACATAGTTGGAAACTCATGAACTTAAAAGCATGTTAATATGCTGAACACCGAAATGTAGAATTGGAAATGTTGCCCAAACTAGACCCATCTCGTGAGCCCTGTTGTATTGAATTTCAAAGCTTTTATACCAACCTCACACTGCCTTTTCGTGGCAGAAACTACCAGTATTCCCATTTTATGGATGAGAAAAATAGAGCTTAGCACACTCAAGGCCACACTGCCAGGTAAGTAGGGGACTTGGGACTAGGGGCTCAGGTTTGTCTGAGTTGCAATACTTGTATCAATTCCTACTTCTGGCAGAACATTTTATCAGTATTGGTTCAATGGCAGCCATGTACACTGCACTCTGAAAGGTACTGTGTAAAACATTCCTGCCATCTGTTTGCGGTAAAGTGATAAGATTTACACAGAAAAGAAGATCAGAAAATCTGCATCCATACGGAAGACAATCAAGTGTTGACGGACTCTGTGCTATGAGCACCGAGATAGGATTAATGTCAAATGTGTAAGGTCCTAAACCTAGAATTCAACATAATTCTGCACTTCACTGAGATTTGTGCGGTCTGTGTGTTTTGTAGTCTTATTTACTGTGCAAAATCACAAACAGTAATTTTCTAATATGTACTTGATACCCATTTTCCCCATAATGTTATGTTTTGGCCATAAGACTGGAATTCTCACCTAAATTTTGAAACGTCTATTATATAATCTCCTGATCAAAAGGTTAAATTTCACCCAGAAGAGCTTTCTATTCTTTGTTTGGTTGCTTCACTTGCAAAACAGGAGACATGGCTAGTTTTGACAAAGACTTTTTTAAAATTCCAAATAAAGTTAAAATTCCAAAGCAGAGAACTGTATAACTAAATCAGTGAAATGTTGTAGTGAGTAGGCAACAATGTAAAATAGAGCTGAATATCCTTACGTTAAAATAATATTTAATTCTGAAAAATGATTACATGAGATATGCTTTACTAGTTAAGGCAAAGTAGGCAGCTCTTAACAGTGCTTACAGCCCAGATGAACATTTACCAATCCTTTTTCTTTCCTGTTTGAAGGCATATCTGTCTTCAAGATCAAGCAATAAGTAAGTACTGACCCTGTGCCAGGTACTAAGAGGTTATCTAGTATTAAAGTACTATGAACAATAAAAGGGACTCTTTAAAACTGTCAATGTCAAAAAAAAAAAAAATGTGGCAATGTTCCAAATTAAAGGAGTCTAAGTAGACACGATAACTAAATGTAGTACCTAATCTTAGACTAGATTCTGTGTCAAAGAAAATGTAAAGCAGGTGGTCCCCAGCCTCCTGGGCATTAGGAACCAGGCCACACAGCAGGAGGTGAGCAGCCGGTGACCAAGCAAAACTTCATCTGTATTTACAGCCATTCCCCATATCTCCCATTACCGCCTGAGCTCTGCCTCCTGTCAGATCAGCCGTGGCATTAGATTCTCATAGGAATGCAAACCTTATTGTGAACTGCACATGCAAGGGATCTAGGTTGCGCACTCCTTAGGAGAATCTAATTAATGCCTGATGATCTGTCACTGTCTCCCATAACCCCCAGATGGGACCGTCTAGTTGCAGGAAAACAAGCTCAGAGCTCCATCTAAGTCTACATTATGGTGAATTATATAATTACTTCATTATATATTACAATGTAATAATAGAAATAAGGTGCACAATAAACATAATGCATTTGAATCATCCCAAAACCATCCGTCCCCTTTCAACCCTGGTCCGTAGGAAATTGTCTTCCACAGAACCAGTCCCTGGTGCCAAAGATTTTGGGGACCACTGCTATAAAGGACATTGAATTAACTGACAAAATTGGAGTATGGATAGTAGCTTAGAAAAGAATATTATATCAATATTAAATTACTGAAGTTAGTTACTGCGTTTATGTAAAAGTATCTTCTACAAAAGTATACACTGGTGTATTTAGGAATAGAGACTACGATATATGCAACTTATTCTTTTTTGAGAGGAGTCTCACTCTGTCCCCCAGGCTGGAGTGCAGTGGCATGATCTGGGCTCACTACAAGCTCTGCCTCCTGGGTTCACGCCATTCTCCTGCCTCAGCCTCCTGAGTAGCTGGGACTACAGGTGCCCGCCACCACGCCCGGCTATTTTTTTTGTATTTTTAGTAGAGACGGGATTTCACTCTGTTAGCCAGAATGGTCTCGATCTCCTGACCTCGTGATCCACCCGTCTCAGCCTCCCAAAGTGCTAGGATTACAGGCGTGAGCCACCGTGCCCGGCCGATGTACGCAAATTATTCTTAAATGATTCAGAAACAAAATTGCCCAGGCATGTGCACACATGTGTGAGGGAGAATGTGAGAGAAATAAGACAATGAAGCAAAGATTATTTGTATTATCATTGTAACCCTATTTGTAAGTTTGAAATGATTTCCAATTAAAATGTTTGAAGTGTTATGGATAAAAAAATATACTGTGTGGTATCAAGCACCTTAACCTTCCTTGCCCTCGTAGCTACTCTGAAGAATAGATAGTATTCCGAGCAAAAACTCACTAGAAACCATTTATGCTAGCCTAACCATACACCTATAGTTTATTATGAAAAGTTCAGCACTGGCCGGGTACAGTGGCTCATGCCTGTAATCCCAGCACTTTGGGAGGCCGAGGCAGGTGGATGACAAGGTTAGGAGATTTGAGACCATCCTGACTAACACAGTGAAACCCCATCTCTACTAAAAATACAAAAATTAGCCAGGCATGGTAGCACGTGCCTGTAATCCCAGCTACTCAGGAGGCTGAGTCAGGAGAATCGCTTGAACCCGGGAGGCGGAAGTTGCAGTGAGCCAAGATCGCACCTTTGCACTCCGGCCTGGGTGACAGAATGAGACTTCATCTGCAAAAAAAAAAAAGAAAAAGAAAAGAAAAAGAAAATAAGCACCATATTCAGTGCTGTCTAGTGATAAGTGTGGTCACTCAGCACTATTTCTCATATCATTCCTTCTTTTGTCCTTGCTCTCTCCCCACCCCTTTGTCCTGATTCCTATGTATTCTCCAGATACCACATGTAAAGGTTCAACAGTGTCCATGCAAGTCACAGTAGGTATAATAAATGCCACCCACCATATCTTACTTAAGTGGCACGACCTGGTAGCAACTTACTTAAAATATTGCCAGTGAAGGTCAAAGTAAGGATTTAAATTTTATACTAAAGTTATGCATAAATTAAAGAAGTTCTATGGAACTTTTCCAAGTTGTCTTCCTTACCCTCAAATACTGGTGTGGGAGCCCCTCTGTGCTCATGGAAGCACCCTGTGAATTCCCAGTTGAAGCAGGTACTACTATATAAGTAACTGCCTACTGACCATTCTGACCTCCACTAGACTAAGATTTTCTCAAGACGAGAACTGATGTCTTATTCAGCATGGTATTATTCCCAGTTCCCAACTTGATGCTGGAAACAAAATTGGTGCTCAAATATTCATTATGTGAATGGAAGACTGTACATTTCTATTTTAAGTTTGTCTTCCTGAAGTAACACTCATAGGAGAATATGTATGCTAATTGTTTTCTGTATATGATTTAATAGTGTTCTTCTCAGTCTTTTTTTTTTTTTTTTTTTTAGACAGTGTCTCACTCTGTCACCCAGGCTGGGGTACAGTAGTACAACTGCAGCTAACTTCAGCCTCAAACTCCCAGACTTGAGGCTTAGTGGGAGAATTGCTCCAGTAGCATGCACCACCATGCCCAGCTAATTTTTAAAATTTTTGTAGAGACAGACTCTCACTATGTTACCCAGGCTGGTCTCAAACTCCTGGCCTCAAGCAATCCTCCTGCCTTGGCCTCCCAAAGCACCAAGATTACAGGCATGAGCCACTGCACCTGGCCTCTTTTCTTTATTCTTTATTAAAGGACCAAAGCTTTAAAAATATTTTAGCAAAGGCCTGAGGAAATTTTCTAAATAAGGAAAAATCATCTTTCAGCATGAGAAAAGTCAAGTGCTGGATTCCAGCAATTAAAAGAATACATCTCTATTTCAAGCCTATAATTCACAATCTAACTAAACTCTGACCATAACAGATGCAAGCTCATGACATAAACTCTAATGAATGGTTTGTAAAGACAATGTAACAAATTAGACATTGCTTTTATGATTTTTTTTTTTTTTTTTTTTTTTTTGGTGGAGAAGCTGAAGTTTTCTGACATATTGCTACAGTTGTTTAATTTTTGCTATTCAACAAATTACAATATTCTCACTTTTTCTAGGAGAAGCAAAAACTTAAAAGCAGGTTCATGTTCTGACTGCATGCAGTAGGAGGGGTCTCTGCACTTGGGTTTGTGCCTAGCTGTGATGTGTCTTCCTACAATTGATTTTCAGCTACCTGCTTGAACCTAAGGATCCAACCATACGTGAAGATTAAGTCACTTCCCATCACCTTTTTTTTTTTTTTTTTTTTTTGAAACAGTCTCGCATTGTCACCCAGGCAGGAGTGCAGTGGTGCAATCTCGGCTCACTACAACCTCCTCCTCCTGGGTTCACGAGATTCTCCTGCCTCAGCCTGCTGAGTAGCTGGCACTACAGGCGCGCGCCACCATGCCTGGCTAATTTTTTAAATTTTTAGTAGAGACAGTTTCACAATGTTGGCCAGGATGGTCTCAATCTCTTGACCCCATGATCCACCCACTTCAGCCTCCCAAAGTGCTGGGATTACAGGCATGAGCCACTGACCCTTCTTTATTTCTATTCTCCCTCTTACTAGACATGCAGTTTAAAATGGAGGCAAGGTAAGAACTAGGGTCACTTTAAAACAATCCATTAAAAGCTTCCCCAAAAATGTAAAATCATTTTACATCTTCCTGGATTCAAGAATGATATACATTTTCAAAGAATATTGAAGCTTTTTTCTAAAAAAAAAAAAAAAAAAAAAAAAGTAAAGATTACTCAAATCCTAGGCCCTAGTGGTAATCACTGTTAATACTTGCGAACTCCTTTCTAGACATAGTTTTATGCTTACAACATATACACACAATGTTATAGAAGTGATAGTATGCACATATATGCACACATACATATGGTTTGCTCCACAACTCTCGTAGAAGAAATATCACACTAGTTTGGGGTTTTGTTTTGGAGATGGAGTCTTGCTCTGTCACCAGGCTGGAGTGCAGTGGCATGATCTTGGCTCACTGCAACCTCTGCCTCCTGGATTCAAGTGACTCTTCCGCCTCAGCCTCCTGAGTAGCTGGGACTACAGGTGCATGCCACCATACACAGCTAATTTTTGTATTTTTAGTAGAGATGGGGTTTCACCATGTTGGCCAGGGTAGTCTCGATCTCCTGACCTCATGATCCACACGCCTTGCCTTCCCAAAGTGCTGGGATTACAGGCGTGAGCTACTGCGCCTGGCCCACATTAGTTTTCTTAAATCAATATAAATCTGGCTTTGAGATCTTCACGCTGGTGTCAATGAGCTGTCTAATACTCATCATGATTGAACGGTCCTCCTCTTAAAGACTATAAAGTATCCCCAACTACTGACCTTTTAGCTACTGCCACATTTTACCCTATTTGTTGAAGAGTTTAGCACCTAAATCATCTTCAACAACTATTTGTCATTATAATCGGCGACTTCAGTCTCTACATAAACAAGAGTCCAGAGTAGGTAAAGAGTTGAGGCAGCAGACGAGGCGCAGTGGCTCATGCCTGTAATCCCAGCACTTTGGGAGGCCAAGGCAGGTGAATCATTAGGTCAGGAGTTCAAGACCAGCCTGGCCAATACGGTGAAACCCCGTCTCTACTAAAAATACAAAAATTAGCAGGGCATGGTGGCAGGTGCCTATAGTCCCAGCTACACGGGAGGCTGAAGCAGGAGAATCTCTTGAACCCAGAAGGCAGGGTTGCAGTGAGTGGAGATCGCACCACTGTACTCCAGCCTAGGCAACAGAGCAAGACTCTGTCTCAAAAAAAAAAAAAAAACAGTTGAGGCAGCAAAGGTTGACAATTCTTTTGAGAAGCAGGGCTGTGAAAGGAAGGAGGAAGGGTGGGAGATAGGAGGAGTATGGCCTGAAAGGAAGACTGGGGTTATGTAATGGTTGTGTTTTGTTTTAGAGATGGAGTCTCACTCTGTTACCCAGGCTGGAGTATAGTGGCATAATCACAGCTCACTGCAGGCTCAAACTCCCGGGCTCAAATGAGTCTGCCACCTCAGCCTCCCAAGTATCTGTAACTATAGGCACCCACTACAACATCCAAATAAGTTGTTGAGCCAGGAGCAGTGGCTCACACCTGTAATTCCAGCAAGTTGGGAGGCTAAGGCAGGAGGATCATTTGAGGTTAGGATTTCGAGACCAGCCTGACCAACATGGCAAAACCCCATTTCTAGTAAAAATACAAAAATAAATTAGCCAGGCATGGTGGCGTGTGCCTGTAGTCCCAGCTACTCAGGAGGCTGAGGCAAGATAATCACCAGAACCTGGGAGGCAGAGGCTGCAAAGAGCAAAGACTGCACCACTGCACTCCAGCCTGGGCAACAGAGTGAGACTGTCTCAAAAATATATAAATAAGTTAAGCACTTTTGTAGAAGCAGGGTCTTGCTATGTTGCCCAGCCTGGTCTCAAACTCCTGACCTCAAGTAATCCTCCCGCATCAGCCTCCCAAAGCACTAGGATTACAGGCATGAACCACCACACCCGGCTGACTATTGTTGAAGATAGGAGAGACTTTAGTTTAAATGCTGTGAGAAGGTACCAATGGAAAGGGGGAATGACATATACAATATTCACAATAAAAGGAGAAAATGGCAAGAGGATTGGGGGTACATTGGGTAGAGGTTTAGGGGAAGAGCACAGATTAAGCTCAACAAAGAAGGCAGCAAGAACCAGAGTTGGATGTGGGCAGGTGCTTGACGTGTATGAAAAGTGGTAGGGTCAGTGTTTGGGAATAAAGATTTTTTGAAGTGGAGATGCTAAAGTAGGTTTGTTGGAAATATTTTTTCTTAAATGATGGTCAAAAAGTAGGATATTCAAAATAAGCAATTCTGAGGTAGTTCACATAATGGTGAAGTGGGTAAAGGAAAAAGATCACAAGACATTAGAAAAAAAAGTCAATGATCTGAAAGTTCAAGATTTGGGATTGCCTTTCCCTGCCCCTGCCCCATCATTTCATCAAATCTGCACTTGCCAAGGTCACCATGAACCTCTTAAAGTTGCCCCACTCCAACCTGCTCTCCACACAGCCTCCAAACAGGATTCTTCTAAAACAACACTGAATGTCACACCCTCTTTAAGAACACCCCGTGTCCTCAAGTCTCCATTCTTTTTTAAATTGACAAATAAAAATTGTGCATATATATCCTGTACAATGTATTTTGAAATACATATACATGACTGGGCGCGGTGGCTCACGCCTGTAATTCCAGCACTTTGGGAGGCTGAGGCAGGCAGATCACCTAAGGTCAGGAGTTCCAGACCAGCCTGACCAACATGGAGAAACCCTGTCTCTACTAAAAATACAAAATTAGCTGGGTGTGGTGGGGCATGCCTGTAATCCCAGCTACTTGGGAGGCTGAGGTAGGAGAATCACTTGAACCCCAGAAGCAGAGGTTGCAGTGAGCCGAGATCATGCTGTTTGCACTCCAGCCTGGGCAACAAGAACGAAACTGTCTCAAAAAAAAAAGTTAGAAACATCTCAAATTAACAATCTAACATTACAACTGACAGACTAAGAGAAGAAGAAATCAACCCCAAAGCAAGCAAGAGACAAGAAATAACCAAAATCAGAGCTGAACTGTAGGAAATCAAGATACAAAAACAAACAAAAAATCCAAAAGATTAATGAATCCAGGAGGTGGTTTTTTAACAAGTTAGTAAGACGGATAGACCACTTGCTATATTAATAAAGAAAAGAGAGAAGATCTGAATAAATGCAATTAGAAATGATGAAGGGAATGTTACCACTGACCTCACAGAAATAGAAATAACCATCAGAAACTACTATAAACACCTCTATACACACAAACTAGAAAACCTGGAAGAGATGGATACATTCCTGGACACATACAGCCTCCAAGACTGAACCAGGAAGAAACCGATTTCCTGAACAGACCAATCATGAGCTCTGAAATGGCATCAGTAATAAATAGCCTACCAACCAAAGCCCAGGACCTGATAGACTCATAACTGAATTCTACCAGATGTAGAAAGAGCTGGTACCATTCCTACAGAAACTATTTCAAAAAATTCAGGAGGGGGTTCTCTTCCCCAGCTCATTCTATGAGGCCAGCATCATCCTGATACAAAAACAAGCACAGACACAACAACAACAAAGAAAGAAAACTTCAGGCCAATATCCTTGATGAACATTGATGCAAAAATCCTCAATGAAATACTGGCAACCCAAATCCAGCAGCACATCAAAAAGCAAATACATCATGATCACATAGGCTTTATCCTCAGGATGCAAGTTTGGTTCAAAATGCACAAATCAATGAATGTGACTCATCACATAAATAGAACTAACGACAAAACCCACATGATCATCAATAGACACGTAAAAGGCTTTTGATAAAATTCGACACCTCTTCATATTAAAAACTCTCAAACCAGGTATTCAAGGAGCATACCTCAAAATAATAAGAGCCATCTATGAAAAACCCACAGCCAACATTATACTGAATAGACAAAAGCTGGAAGCATTCCTCTTAAAAACCTGCACAAGACAAGGATGCCCTCCTTCACCCCTCCTATTCAACATAGTATTGGAAGTCCTAGTCAGAGCAATCAGGCTAGAGAAAGCAATAGAGGGCATCCAAATAGGAAGAGAGGAAGTCAAACTATCTCTGTTGCAGACAACATGATTCAATAACTAGAGAACCCCATCATCTCAGCCCAAAAGCTCCTTTAGCTGATAAATGACTTCAAAGTTTCAGGATACAAAAGAAAAAAAAAATCAATGTATAAAAATCACTAGCATTCCTATACACCAACAAAAGCCAAGCCAAGAACCAAACCAGAAAGGCAATTCCACTCACAATTGCCACAAAAGATAAAATACCTAGGAATACAGCTAACCAGGGAGGTTTGAAAGGTCTCTACAATGAGAATTATAAAACACTGCTCATAGAAGTCAGGTGAATGTAAAAACATCCCATGCTCATAGATAGGAAGAATATCATGTAAATGGCCATATTGCTCAAAGCAACTTACAGATTCAATGCTATTCCTATCAAACTACCAATAACATTCTTCACAGAACTAGGAAAAACCATTTTAAAATTCTTATGAAACCAAAAGAAAGCCCAAATAACCAAGGCAATCCTAAGGAAAAAGAACAAACCTGGAGGAATCACATCACTAACTTCAAACTATAATAAACGGCTACAGTAACCAAAACAACATGGTGCTGGTACCAAAAAAAAAAAAAAAAAAAAAGCACATAGATCAATGGAACAGAATAGAAAGCCCAGAAGCAAGGTCGCACACTTACAACCACCTGATTTTTGACAAAGCTGACAAAAACAAGCAATGGGGGAAAAGACTCCCTATTCAATAAATGGTGCTGGGATAACTGGCTGGCCATATGCAGAAGACCAAAGCTGCACCCCTTCCTTACACCATATACAAATATTAACTCAAGATGAACTAAAGACTTTAATGTAAAACTCAAAACTATTAAAAAAAAAAAAAAAAAAAAAAACCTGGAAGGCAACCTAGGCAATGCCATCCCAGATACAGGAATGGGCAAAGATTTTATGACAAAAACAAAAGCAATTGCAACAAAAGCAAAAGTTGTCAAGTGGGATTAATTAAACTTAAGAGCTTCTGCCCAGCAGAATAAACAGAACAAACAGCTAACTTACAGAATAGGAGAAGGCATTTGCAAACTGTGCATCTGACAAAGGTCTAAATACCCAGCCTCTATAAAGAACTTAAATTACAAGAGAAATACCTTCATTAAAAAGTGGGCAAAGAATATGAACAGATGCTCTTCAAAAGAGGACATACATGTGGCCAACATGCATATGAAAGAAAGCTCACTATCACTGATCATTAGAGAAATGCAAATCAAAACCACAATGAGATACCATCTTACATCAGTCAGAATGGCTATTATTAAAAGTCAAAAAATATCAGATGCTGGCAAAGTTACAGAGAAAAGGCAACACTTATACACTGTTGGTGGGAGGGCAAATTAGTTCAACCATTGTGTAAAGCAGTATGGTGGTTCCTCAAAGAGCTAAAAGTAGAACTACCATTTGACCCAGCAGACCCATTCCTGGGTATATACCCAGAGGAATATAAATCATTCTACCATAAAGACATGTGCACGCAAATGTTCACTGCAGCACTGTTCACAATAGCAAAGACATGGAATCAATCTGGTACGGTTTGGCTGTGTTCCCACCCGAATCTCATTTTGGGTTATAGTTCCCAAAATCCCCACATGTCGTGGGAGGGACCCAGTGGGAGGTAATTGAACCATAGGGGCAGTTACCCCATGCTGTTCTCGTGATAGTGAGTTCTCATGAGATCTGATGGTTTTATGAGGGGTTTTCCCCTCTTCGAGCTGCACTTCTCTGTCCTGCCACCATGTGAAGGAGGATGTGCTTGCTTCCCCTTCTGCAATGATTATAAGTTTCCTGAGGCCTCCACAGCCATGTGGAACTGAGTCAATTAAACTTCTTTCCTTTAAAAATCACCCAATTTCGGATATGTTCTATATAGCAGAATGAGAGCAGACTAATACACAACCTAAATGCCTATCAATGTCAGATTGGATAAAGAAAATGTAGTACAGGCCTGGCATGGTGGCTCATGTGTGTAATCCCAGCACTTTGGGAGGCCGAGGCAGGTGAATCACCTGAGGTCAGGAGTTCAAGACCAGCCTGGCTAGCATGGTGAAACCCCATCTCTATTAAAAATACAAAAATTAGCCAGGATGGTGGCAGGCACCTATAATCCCAGCTACTCAGGAGGCTGAGGCAGGAGAATTGCTTGAACCCAGGAGGCAGAGGTTGCAGTGAGCCGATATCACACCACTGCACTCCAGCCTGGGCAACAAGAGCATAACTCCGTCTCAAAACAAAACAACAACAAAAAAGAAAATGCGGTATATATACATACTATGGAATACTATGCAACCATAAAAGAACAAGATCATGTCTTTTAGGGGAACATGGATGGAGCTGCAGACCATTATCCTCAGCAAACTAACTCAGGAACAGAAAACAAAATCCCACATTTCTTCCCTTATAAGTGGGAGCTAAATGATGAGAACACACGGACAGAAAGAAGAAAACAGACACTGGGGTCTCCTTGAGAGTGGAAGGTGGGAAGAGGGAGAGGAACAGAGAAGATAATTATTGGGTACTGGGCTTAATTCCTGGGTGATGAAATAATCTGTACAACAAACCCGTGTGACATGAGTTTACTTGTGTAAAAAACCTTCATATGGAGCTGAGATGATTGTGCCACTGCACTCTATACTGGGTGACAGAGTGAGACTCCATCTCAAAAAACAACAGCAGCAACAGCAAAAAAACCTTCATATGTACCGCCAAACCTAAAGTTAAAAATAGAAGGATTCAAGTCATACAAAGTACATTCTCTGACCACTATTAAATCAAATTAAAATTCATGAACAAGAATATTGCTAGAAAATACCCACAAGGATTTAAAAACTAATGAAGACACTTCAAATCTCATTGGTTCAGGAAAAAAAAAAAAACCCTAAAGGGAAACTAAACTATGTTGAACTGAATCAAAAGCATTTCAAAATCAATATGCTTTTAAAGTATTACTTATAGAACAATTTATACCACTAAGCATCTATATTAGAAAAGAAGAAAGGTCTCAAACCAATAACCACAGGCTTTACCTTAAGAAAGGAGAAAAAGAAGGCCAGGCGCCGTGGCTCACCTGTAATCCCAGCACTTTCGGAGGCCGAGGCGGGTGGATCACGAGGTCAGATCGAGATCATCCTGGCTAACACAGTGAAACCCCATCTCCACTAAATACAAAAAATTAGCCGGGTGTGGCGGCGGGCGCCTGTAGTCCCAGCTACTCGGGAGGCTGAGGCAAGAGAATGGTGTGAACCTGGGAGGCGGAAGTTGCAGTGAGCCGAGATCGCGCCACTGCACTCCAGCCTGGGCGACAGAGCCAGACTCCACAAAAAAAAAAAAAAAAAAAAAAAGAGAGAGAGAGAGAGAGAGATAAAGCAAGACAGCCTGCTCAGCCAGGATGGCTGGGAGCCTGCAAAGACTCCTCAGTGCAGGGAAAGGGAAAATGAGGGACCCTCAGCAGTCCACATTCCCACTTCAGACTCCTGCATTCCTGGCCATGGGAGAGCCTCTTCTAACTCTGCATGGAACCAAGGACTAATGTAGAAAGCTGCCTGGAGACTGAGATGGCATTGCTCCAGAGAGGGAGCTAATGCTGGGTTCCACACACCACCCACCCTGCAGTCCTAAGTAGCTACAGCACAGTGCCATTTTGGGAGCCCAGACCCCAGACTGCACTCTGCCTTAGGTCTAACAGCCCCTGCATCTCCACATCCCTGGAGCCCCACCTAAATCCCCCCACCTGCAGTTGCCACCCCACTGTAGCTGGCTGCTGCTGCCAGGACTAAAAATGAACCACTGGCAGTGACCCCATGGCCCCCATCAGTGGGGATGCAGCATATTCATACATCCTGAGGATAGTCTCCCCACTACCCACAGCTGCTGCCTGCCACTGTAGGGTGAAGCATGAAGCACAAGCTACTGGTAGTGACCTCATTTCCCCGAGCAGCAGAGCTGCAACACATTTACAAGCACTCTGAATATAGGATACCTCACCTGAGACTGCCACTTGGGGTGGAAACACTCCTCAGCCACCTGCCTACAGCTGCTGCCCCTGAAAGCAACCCTGCCCTCCCCTTCCCCTGTAACAGGGCTGCAGTACATCTCCTGCTGCCCCAACTCAAGCATTCTGCCAGGAACCTGGGGATCACCCCACATCTGCCTACTACAGCCAGTGCTCACACATACCACACAGAAGCCAGAGGACAGGTCTGTTTAGACTGGCTCTGCTCCATATCCCCAGGACCAAACACTCTGTGCAGAAGTCTAGGGCATCACCCAGCCCTATCCACCGCCATTGGCAAATAAGTACTCTTCCCAGGGGCCACAGACTTGGCCCATCCAACCTTCTGTTACCACCACAGCTGGTACTCACACACACATGCCACCTGCAGGCCTGGAAACTGGCCCACCTAGCCATCACCAACACCAGCACGAACCACTTGGGAACCAGAGAGGTAATCCCACTACTGTTAATGTCATTGCCCATGTCACACCTGTTACCCAGGAATCTGTCTACCTACCTACCTGACCAGCCTACCACTACCACTAGTGGCACCTGAGCAGGCCACATGGAGACCCAAGAATCAACTTACCTGTATCCACTAATACCAATGCCAATGTTTGGACCCCGAGGCCCCAAAACAGGCATGTTCAGTCCACCACTGCCACCATCGAGGCCTGTGGACTGGCCTACCTGGCATTCCTATTCCTAGCAAAAATCACCATAACCTCCACTGAGGAAATTGGAAACCATTGCTATTTACAGCTGAAGAACTCATACAGAGACCACGCTACTGCATGCACCTAGAATCAAAACCAAAGTGCTTTATCCCACCAACACCATAGATACATCTTCAGAAAAAAGTTCTCCTCCAAAAACAAATTCAAAAAATTGGAAGATGTGACCATTGTATAAGATGCACAGATATCAACATAAAGACAAAAAATACGAAAAAGGAAATATGATACCTCCAAAGCAACACAATAATTCTTGCACATGTAACGCCTGAACCTAAATTTTTAAGAAAATTAAAAAAAAAATTCTCCAGTGATATAGTTTAGGCTGTGTCCCCACTCAAATCTCATCCTGAATTCCTACATGTTGTGGGAGGGACCCTGTGGGAGGTAACTGAATCCTGAGGGCAGGTCTTTCTCATGCTGTTCTCTTGATAGTGAATAAGTCTCACAAGATCTGATGGCTCTATAAGGTGGAGTTGCCCTGTACAAGCTCTTTGCCTGCTGCCATCCATGTAAGATGTGACTTGTTCCTCCTTGCCTTTCCCCATGATTGTGAGGCTTCCCCAGCCACATAGAACTGTAAGTCCATTACGCCCTTTCTCCTGTATAGATTACCCAATGTCGGGTATGTCTTTATCAGCAGCATGAAAATGAACTAATACAGTAAATTGGTACCAGTAGAGTGGAGGACTGCTGAAAAGATATCCAAAAATGTGGAAGCAACTTTGGAACTGGGCAATAGGCAGAGGTTGGAACAGTTTGGAGGGCTCAGAAGAAGACAGGAAGATGTGGGAAAATTTCAAACTTCCTAGAGACTTGTTGAATGACTTTGACAAAAATGCTGACAGCGATATGAACAATAAGTTCCAGGCTGCAGTGGTCTCAGATGGAAATGAGAAACTTGCTGGGAACCAGAGCAAAAGTGACCTTTTTTTTTTTTTTTTTTTTTTTGAGATGGAGTTTCACTCTTGTTGCCCAGGCTGGAGCGCAATGGCGTGATCTTGGCTCACCGCAATCTCTGCCTCCTGGGTTCAAGAGATTCTCCTACCTCAGCCTCCCAAGTAGCTGGGATTAAAGGCATGCACCACCACGCATGGCTAATTTTGTAATTTTTTTTTTTTCCCTTTAGTAGAGACGGGGTTTCTTCATGTTGGTCAGGCTGTCTTGAACTCCCAACCTCAGATGACCTGCCTTCCTCGGCCTCCCAAAGTGCTGGGATTACAGTTATGAGCCACCGTGCCCGGCCGGTGACTCTTGCTATGTTTTAGCAAAGAGACTGGTGGCATTTTGCCCCTGCCCTAGAGATTTGTGGAGCTTTGAATTGAGATAATTTAGGGTATCTGGCAAAAGAAATTTCTAAGCAGCAAGGCATTCAAGAGGTGACTTGGGTGCTGTTAAAGGCAATCAGTTTTAGAAGGGAAGCAGAGCATAAAAGTTTGGAAAATTTCAGTCTGACAATGCAATAGAAAAGAAAATTTAATTTTCTGAGGAGAAATCCAAGCTGGCTGTAGAAATTTACCTAACGAGGAGCTGGATGTTAATCCCCAAGACAATGGGGAAAATGTCTCCAGGGCATGTCAGAGGACTTCATGGCAGCCCCTCCCATCACAGGCCTGGAGGCCTAGGAAGAAAAAGTGATTTAGTGGGCCAGGCCCAGGGTCCCCATGCTATGTGAAGCCTAGGGACTTGGCACCCTGCATCCCAGCTGCTCCCGCTGTGGCTGAAAGGGGCCAATGTAGAGCTTGGGATATGGCTTCAGAGGGTGCAAGCCTCAAGCCTTGGCAGCTGCCACATGGTGTTGAGGCTGCAAGTGCACAAAAGTCAAGAATTGGGGTAGGGGAACCTTCGCCTAGATTTCAGAGGATGTATGGAAATGCCTGGATGTCCAGGCAGAAGTTTGCTGCAGGGGCGGGGCTCTCATGGAGAATCTCTGCTACCACTAGGGCGGTATGGAATGGCTACATGGGGTCAGAGTCCCCAGAGTCCCTACTAGGGTACCATCAAGTGGAGCTGTGAAAAGAGGGCCACCATCCTCCAGACCCCAGAATGGTAGATCCACTGACAGCTTGCACCATGTGCCTGGAAAAGTGCAGACATTCAATGCCGCCAATGAAAGTAGCCAGAAGGGAGCTGCCCAAGACTATGGGAATCTACCTCTTGCATCAGCATGACCTGGACGTGAGACATGGAATCAAAAAAGGTCATTTTGGAGCTTTAAAACTTTACTGCCCCACTGGATTTCAGACTTGCATGGGGCCTGTTGCCCCTTTGCTTTGGCCAATTTTTCCCATTTGGAATGACTGTATTTACCCAATGCCTATACCCCCATTGTGTATAGGAAGTAACTAATTTGCTTTTGATTTTAGAGAGTCATAGGCAGAAGAGACTTGCCTTGTCTTGGATGGGACTTTCAACTGTGGACTTCTGAGTTAATGCTGAAATGAGTTAAGACTTTGGGGGGCTGTTGGGAAGGTATGATTGGCTTTGAAATGTGAGGACATTAGATTTGGGAGGGGCCAGGGGTGGAATGATATGGTTTGGCTGAGTCCCCACCCAAATCTCATCCTGAATTCTCACATGTTATGGGAGGGACCCAGTGGGAGGTAACTGAATCATGGGAACAGGTCTTTCCCATGCTGTTCTTGTGATAGTGAATAAATCTCACAAGATCTGATAGCTTTATAAGGCAAAGTTTCCCCGTACAACCTCTCTCTTTACCTGTTGCCATGCATGTAAGAAGTGACTTGTTCTTCCTTGCCTTTTGCCATGATTGTGAGGCTTCCCCAGCCACGTGGAACTCTAAGACCATTAAACCCTTTTTCCTGTATAAATTACACAGTACCAGGTATGTCTTCATCAATAGCAGGAAAATCAACATCCAGTAACAGATTCTAGTGAGAAAGAAATTTATGAATACCAGATAAAAATTTTAAAAGAATTAAAAGTTCAGTGAGATACAAGAAGCACAGATTAAACAATGCAAAGGAATAAGGAAAACAATTCAGGATATGAGCGAGAAATCTACTGAAGAGAGATACCATTAAGAAGAACCAAACAAATTATGGAACAGAAGAATTCATTGAATGAAATAAAAAAAATTTGAAAGCTCCGACAATAGACTAGATCAAGCAGATGAAAGAATTTCAAAACTTGCAGACAGATATCTTAAGATAATCCAGGCAGACAAAGTAAAATGAATAAAAAAGAATAAACAAAGCCTACATGATATATGTGACACCATAAAGCAACCAAATATTCAAATTGTTGGTATTTCAGAAGGTGGAGATAGAAAGCCTATTTAATGAAATAACAGCTGAAAGCTTCCAAGGTTAGTAAAAGATTTAGATATCCAGATAAAAGAAGCTCAGAGATCTGCAAATGGAATTCAAAACGGTTGTCCTCATGGCACATTTTAGTTAAACTGTCTAAAGAAAGCCAAATAAAAAGATAATTCTTAGAAAGGGGGAAAAAAGCATCTAGTGACTTAGAACTCTAATCAGACTAACACAGATTTCTCAACAGAAACTTTACAGGCCATGAGAGAATGGGATAAGATATTCGATGTGCTGAAAGAAAATTGCCAGCCAAAGATAATATACCCAGAAGAGTTATCCTTCATAGTTGGAGAAATAAAGTATTTCTCAGACAAGCAAAAGCTAAGTGAATTAATCACCCCTAGAGTAGTCCTAGAGGAAGTACTTAAGGTAGTCCTACACCTGGAAGCAAAAGAACAATATCATTAAGACACAAAAGTAGAAAACCCACTAGTAGAACAAACACGTAAGTAAGGAAAAGTGAGGACTCAAATGTTGCCACTATACACAGCCACCAAACCACAATGATAAATAAGAGAAAGAAAGGAACAAAAGCTATGCAAAAAATCAATAAAGAAAATGATAGGAATAATCTTCCTGTATAAATAACGACCTTGAAGGTAAACAAATTAAACTTTCTACTCAAAAAATATAGATGGAGGCCAGCTGCAGGACCTCACACCCATTATCCTAGTACTTTGGGAGGCCAATGTGGGAGGATCCCTTCAGCTCAGGAGTTCAAGACCAACCTGGGCAACATAGTGAGACTTTGTCTCTATAAAAAATAAAAATTATTTAATAAGTTAGCTGGGTATAGTGGCATGCACCTGTAATCCCAGTTACTTGGGAGACTGAGGTGTGAGGATTCCTTGAGTCCAGGAGGTCAAGGCTGCAGTGAGCTGAGATCATGGCACTATACTCCAGCCTGGGTGACAGAGCAAAACACTGTCTCAAAAACAACACAACAAAAAAGATAAAGATGGGATAAATAGACTTTAAATGACCCAATTATATGCTTCCCACAAGAGATACATCTCACATATAAAGACAAATGTACACTGAAAGTGAAGGAATGGAAAAAGGTATTCCATGCAAATAGAAACCCAAAGTGGGCAGGACCGGTATACTTAAGTAAAACAGACTAAATTAAAAACAGTAAAAAAAAAGATAAAGGAGACCATTATATGATAAAGGGATCAAGTCAACAAGAAGATACAATTCTAACCATATATGCACCCAGCACTGGAGCACCCAGATTTGTAAATATATTAAGTCTAAAGGGAGAGAGAGACTCTGACTCAGTAGTTGGGGACTTCAATGCCCCACTCTCAGTATTAGATCTAGACAGAAGATTAACAGAGAAACATTACATTTAAACTGCACATTAGCCCAAACTAACAATTACAAAACATTTCATCTAACAGATATAGAATATATCAGCATGTAGTACATTCTCCAGGATAGGTCATATGTTACAACATGAAACAAGTCAACTAATTAAAAAAAAAAGTTGTCATCAAGCCAGACACAGTGGTTCACTCCTACAATTCCAGCATTTTGGGAGGCTGTGGTGGGAGGATTGCTTGAGTCTAGGAGTTTGAGGCTAGAGTGAGCTACGATGGTGCTTCTGTACTCTAGCCTGGGTGATAGAGTGAGACCTTGTCTCTATGAGAAAAAAAAATACAAGGGAAACTTTGGAAACTATACACACACATGAAAATTAAAACATGCTCCTGAATGACCACTGGGTCAAGAAAGAAATTAAGTAGGAAATAAAGCTTATTGAATCAAGTGAAAGTTGAAACACAATATACCATAACCTATAGGGTACACCAAAAGCAGTGTTAAGAGGAAAGATTATAGCAGTAAACCCCTATGTCAAGAAAGTAGAAAGATGATTTCAAATAAACAATATACACCCCATAGAACTAGAAAAGCAGGAACAAACCAAACCCCAAATTAGAAAAGAAACAAGGTCAGAGGAGAACGAAATGAAATAAAAACTTAAAAACCAATACAAAAAGGACAAGATGAAAACTTGGTTTTTTTGAAAAGATAAAGTCAACCAAGCTGTTAACTAAATCAACCAAGAAACAGAAGACACAAATAAAATCAGAAATGAAAATGGAGACATTAAAACTGATACCACAGTTGTCCCCAACAAAACTTACAACACTGATTTGTTCTAAAATAATTACCCACAGATGCTTTTGGATATCCTGTATACATAATAATGTCAACAAATAGTATGACAGTTTTATGTTATACTTCAATACATATAATTTTGGTTTTATTTCTTTTAATGGACAAGCCAGGAACCCAAATATGTATAAAAGTGAATATTCTGCCTATTAAAAAGATATTTTCAACTCTTGCAAATATAGATAGAATGATCCACCTTAAACGTTTCAAGTCTTGCTCTGTCTCCCAGGCCGGAGTGCAGTGGCACGATCTCCGCTCACTGTAACCTCTGCCTCCCAGGTTCAGGCGATTCTCCTGCCTCAGCCTCCCGAGTAGCTGCGACTACAGGCACCTGCCACCACGCCTGGCTAGTTTTTTGTATTTTTAGTACAGACAGGGTTTCACCTTGTTAGCCAGAATGGTCTCAATCTCCTGACCTCATGATCTGCTTGCCTTGGCCTCCCAGAGTGCTGGGATTACAAGTGTGAGCCACCGTGCCCGGCCCAAGTTATTTTCGTTGCAGTTTTCTCTTGCTATTGAGAAATTTACAACTATAATGTTAGATTCTGTTGGCCCATATGTGCTGCAACTTTTAATATTCCCTTAAATACAAGTAGGATTATTTATAGTAAAATACTGCAAAACACCGCTTAACAATGAAATACAAGCATCCAAAAGATGAATTCAAACAAGGGCCTAAAGAATGAAGACACCATGGTAAAAAAGATTAGTGGTATGTACAAAATTATTTAATCAGATAGTTAAGTCCCCTCAAAGTCTTTATCATAAGTATAAAGTAGGGGCCAGGCGCAGTGGCCTATGCCTGTAACCCCAGCACTTTGGGAGGCCGAGGAGGGCATATCATGAGGTCAAGAGATTGAAATCATCCTGGCCAACATGGTGAAACCCTATCTCTACTAAAAATATAAAAACTAGCTGGGTGCGGTGGCACTTGGCTGTAATCCCAGCTACTCAGGAGGCTGAGGTAGGAGAATCACTTGAACCCGGGAGGTGGAAGTTGCAGTGAGCCGAGATCGTGCCACTGCATTCCAGCTTGCGCGACAAGAGCAAAACTCTGTCTCAAAAACAAAAAAAAAGTATAACAAAAATGGTTTGAACCTTGTCAATTCCTAATAAGAACATAGGTTATGGATAGCAGAGATCTAGGAAAAGCATTAGAATACCATTATTCTCATCTTTCACCTAAAGGAATCATAGATCTTGTTGAGTATTGAAAACTATAGTTAAATATTACTTAATTACCTTAATATTTTAATAATATAAATCTGAGCATCTTTTAGGAACTAGTGTATCTTATGTGAGAAAAATAACACCTTCATCTGTACCTTAAATCCTTTAATTTCTACTCAAATTTTTATCTTCTATTGGGTTCAAAGACAACAGTTTAGATTTAATCATTAAAAACAGCACACCATCCCATTTCACTATAATATTCTTACCTAGCTGTCTCTCCTTAGGCGCTATTATATTTATTTACTCTCAGAGAGATTCTGCCTGTGGTATTCTCCTAAGCTTTACAATGGTTCTCTGTAATTGGATATTGTGAGATAATTGTCTTACTGTATTTTAAGAAATGTTTTTGTATTGCTTTCATAGTTAATGCAAAAAGTGTTTTATAAAAATATTTTGATATTAAAATGGATTAATCAGTTTGAAAATCTAAAATATTTGGTATTTATAAACATTAAAAGTTTCAAGGAAATTTTCTGAAAAATCTCATAGGTTTTATCCTTTCTTGTCAGGCAAGTATATTGGTACCACCTTTTCAGACACCAAATTGACATTTGTCACAATATAAAATTAGTACACTTTGTGTGCAAACCCTTTAAATACATTGGTAAAGCATCAAACTTTATTTAAAACTATATTAATGGCAACATTATTTGATATAAAAATACCTGGTACAACTAAAATGCCCATATGCAGAAGTGGTTAAATCATGCTACCTCTACGTAAAAATTTAATATATTAATAATTTTCAAAAAGTAGATTTGTATGTACTGATATGGAATGTGCCTCAAGAGACCTACAAGTGGGAATTAGATTACAGGACAGTGTATAGAGTTTAATCTGCACATTAACTGTACAGTAATAAAATATGTTCTGTATTTAAATAAAATAAAATATGTCCTGTAAATAAAATATGTTCAAGGAGAGAGGGAGAAAGGGAGAGAGAGAAAAAGGATAATGAGGGATATAGTTTCTCCCCTTGAGAGCATCACAATGAGACTTAATGGTTAACTTTGACCGGCTAAATAATGCAGCAGATAGATGTTTTCCTTTTTAACTTTTTCTTTGTAAAATGTAATATTCACACAGAAAAAGTACATAAAACTTAAGCATAAGATTTAACAAATAGTATAAAATAATTAATCACCCCAGTTTTTTTTAAGAAGGTAGGAGTACTACCAGGTTCCATCTCACTTCTCTTGATTCAAAACTCTTTTCCTGCTAAAAGTATTAGCCTAGATCACAGAGAGGCAGAGCAAGATGGCAGAATAGAAGACTCCAATCATTCCCCAACAAAGATACCAATTTAACAACTATCTACACAGAAAAAAAAAAAAAAAACAACAAAAAAAAACACCTTCATAAGAACCAAAAATCAGGTGAGCCCTCATAATATCTAGTTCTAACTTCATCACTGCAAGAGGCTCTGAAGAGATAGAAAAAGCAGTCCCAAATAGCCGATGCCACCCTTCCCTCCACCCCTGGCAGCTGGTGTGGTACAGAGAGCACTTCTGGGCAAGTCGGGAAGGAGAACACAGCAATTGTGAGGCATTGAACTCAGTGCTGTCCTGTTAGAGCAGAAAGGAAAATTGGACCAAACTCAGCTGACACCTGCCCACAGAGGGAGCATTTAAATATCCCTAGCCAGGGGAGGGAATCACTGATCCCACTGGTAGGAACTTGAGTTCCTGCAAACCTTGCCACGAGGGCTATAGTGCTCTGTCTCCAGGCGAACTTGAAAGGCAGTTGAGGACATAAGGACTGCAACTCTTAGGTGAGTCCTAGTGATGAACTAGGCCCAGGGACAGTGAACTGGGGGGACATGTGACATATTAGAAGACCAGCTAGGATGGCTAATGGAATGCTGGTATCACCCCCTCTCATCCCCAGGCTACACAGCTTGTGGCTCCAAAAGAGGCCCCTTCCTTCCACTTAAGGACAGGAGAGGGAAAAGTAGGGGAGAATTTTGTCTTGCATCTTGGATACCAGCTCAACCACGGCAGGACAAGACACTGGGCAGAGTTGTGAGCCCCCATTCTAGGCTCTAGCTCCTAGAGGACATTTCTAGATACAACCCAGGCAAGAAGGGAACACACCGCCTTGAAGGAAAGGACCCAGTCCTGACAGCATTCATCGCCTGCTAACTGAAGAGCCCTTGGGCCTGAATAACCAGCAGTACTACCCAGGTACTATGATGAGGCCTTGGGTGAACCCCTAAAACTCTCTGGCTTGAGATGAAACTCAGCACATTCCCAGCTGTGGTGGCTATGGGACAAAACTTCTGCTTGAGAAAAGTAGAGGGAAAAGTAAGGGGGACTTGGTTTTGTACCTTAAATACCAGCACGGCCACAGAGGGGCAGAGCACCAAGTAGGCTCTTGGGGTCCCCCGATTCTAGAACTTGACTCTTGGACAGCATTTCTGGACCTGCCCTGGGCCAGAAGGGAGTCCATTGCCCTGACGAGTGGGTCCCAGGCCAGGCAGCATTCACCACAAGCTAACTGAAGAGTCCCAGCTATAGTCTGGCAGTATTCCTCATGGACCTGTGGTGGGGGCCATAGGGAGAGGCTCTTCTATGTTTGAAAGGGGAGGAAAGAGTGGGAAAGACTGTTATCCAGCTAAACGCAGTGCAATAGAACACCAGGTAGAATAAGTTGTGACTCTAGTCCCCAACTCCCAGATGGTATCACTGGACCCACTCAGGGCCCGGGCAACATTGCTTCCCTGAAGGGAAGGACACAGGCCTGGCTGGCTTTACCACTGGCTGATTATAGAGCCCCAGGGCCTTGAGCAAACATAGGCAGTAGCCAGGGAGTGGGTTACAGCAGGCCTTGGGCAAGACCCAGTGCTATCCTGGCTTTAGGTCTGACCTGGCACAGTCAAAAGTGGTGGTGGCCACAGGAATGCTTGTGCCATTCTACCTTCAGATTAAGGTGGCTCAGAACAGACAGAGACTCTGTTTGGGAAAAAGTAAAGGAAGAGAACAAGAGCCTCTGCCTAGTAATCCAGAGAATTCTCCTGGATCTTGTCCAAGACCATAAAGGTGATATTTCTATAAGTCTTCAAGAATCAATGTTACTGGGCTTGGGGTGCCCTTTAAAGCAGACACAGCTTAGATCCCAACACCCAAGTCCTTTCAAATATCTGGAAAGCCTTCCCAAGAAGGGCAGGTACAAATAAGCCCAGACCAATGAAGACTACAATAAACACTGAACTCTTCAATGCCTGGCCACCAAAGAACATCTACTAGGTAGCAACACCATCCAGGAAAACATCACCTTACCAAATGAGCTAAATAAGGCACCAGGAACCAATCCTGGAGAAGGGGATATGTGACCTTTCAAATAGAATTCAAAATAGCTGTGTTGAGGAAACAAATTCAAGGCAACACAGAAGGAATTCAGAATTCTCAGATAAATATAATAAAGAGATTGAAATAATTAAAAAGAAAAGCAGAAATTCTGGAGCTGAAAAATGCAATTGGCATACTGAAGAATACTTTAGATTTTTTTTTTTTTTAAGACAGAGTCTTGCTCTGTTGCCCAGGCTAAAATGCTGTGGTATGATCTTGGCTCAATGCAACCTCTGCTTCGAGGTTCAAGCGATTCTCCCTCCTCAGCCTCCCAAGTAGCTAGGACTATAGGCGTGCACTACCACACCCAGCTAACTTTAGTATTTTTAGTAGAGACGGGGTTTCACCATGTTAGCCAGGCTGGTCTCGAACTCCTGCCCTCATGTGATCCACCTGCCTTGGACTCCCAAAGTGCTGGGATTACAGGCATGAGCCACCGCACCCAGCCTAGAGTCCTTTTAATAGCAGAATTGATTAAGCAGAAGAAAGAATTAATAAGCTTGAATACAGGCTATTTGAAAATATACAGGAGACAAAAGAAAGAATAAAAAACAATGAAGCATGCCTACAGGATCTAGAAAACAGCCTTAAAAAGGGCAAATCTACAGTTATTGACCTTAAAGATGTAGAGAAAAATATATGGGTAGAAAATTGATTCAATGTGATAACAACAGAACTTCCCAAACCTAAAAATATCAATATCCCAGTACAAGAAGGTTATAGAACACCAAGCAGACTTAGTGTCTAAAGACAACTACCTCAAGGTATGTAATAATCAAACTCCCAAAGGTCAAGAATAAAGAAAAGATGCTAAAAGCAGTGAGAGAAAAGAAACAAATAATATACAATGGAGCTCCAGTACATCTGGCAGCAGAGTCTTCAGTGGAAACATTACAGGCCAGGAGAGTGTGGCATGACAGCTAAAGTGCTGAAGGAAAAAAACTTTTACCCTGGAATACTATATCCAGTGAAAACATCTTTCAAACATGAAGAAAAAAAAAGACTTTCACAGACAAACAAAAGCCGAGGGATTTCATCAACACCAGATCTGCCCTACAAGAAATGCTAAAGGGAGTACTTCAACCAGAAAGTAAAAGATATTAATGAGCAATAAGTAATCACCTGAAGGCATAAAACTCACTCATAATAGTAGTAGACAGAAAAAAAAACACAGATTATATACTGTAACTGGTGTGTAAACTACTCTTATCCTAAGTAGGAAGATTAAACAATGAACCAATTGAAAATAAGTAGAACAACTCTTCAAGACATAGTCAGTACAATAAGATACATAGAAACAAAAAGTTAAAAAGCAGGGAATGGAGTTAAGGTGTAGAATTTCTATTAGTTTTATTTTTGCATGCTTGTTTGTGCAGTGTTGTTATCAGGTTAAAATAATGGGTTATAAGATACTATTTGCAAGCCTCATGGTAATCTCAAACCAAAAAATATATAATGGATACACAAAATGTAAAAAGCAAGAAACTTCAGGTAAGTTATGTCTGACAGGAGCAGAAAGCAATAAGCTATATATATTTTTAAATAAATTAAAAAAGAAAAATAAAAATAAAGAAACTAAACCATATCACCAGAGAAAATCACCTTCACTAAAAGGAAGAAAGGAAGGAAAGAGGAAGGAAAATAAGATCACAAAATAACCAGAAAACAAATAAAATGGCAGGAGTAAGTGTTTACTTATCAATAGTAGCATTGAGTGCAATTGGATTAAACTCTCCAATCAAAATATGTAGAATGGCTGAATGGATGAAAAAACAAATCTGTTGCCTACAGGAAACACTTCACCTATAAAGATACACATAGACTAAAAAATAAAGGGATGGAGAAAGATATTCCATGTTAATGGAACCTTAAAAAGAGCAGGAGTTGCCATACTTATCAGACAAAGTAGATTTTAAGACCAAAACTAGGGCCGAGCGCAGTGCATCACGCCTGTAATCCCAGCACTTTGGGAGGCCAAGGTGGGTGGATCAAGCAGTCAGGAGATCAAGACCATCCTGGTTAACACAGTGTAACCGTGTCTCTAATAAAAATACAAAAAAAAGTAGCCGGGCGTGGTGACGGGTGCCTGTAGTTCCAGCTACTCGGGAGGCTGAGGCAGGAGAATGGTGTGAACCCGGGAGGCGGAGCTTGCAGTGAGCTGAGATCCGGCCACTGCACTCCAGCCTGGGCGACAGAGCGAGACTCCGTCTGAAAAAAAAAAAAAGAGAGAGAGACCAAAACTACAAGAATTGATAAAGAAGGTCACTGTATAACGATAGAGGGGTCAATTCAACCAGAGGATATAATAATTTTAAATATATAGACACCCAACACTGGAGCACCCAGATATATAAAGCAAACATTAAAGCTAGAGAAAGATAGGGCCCAATATAATAATAGTTGGAGATTAACACCCCCCTTTCAGCCTTGGACAGATCATCCAGACAGGAAAAAAAAAAAAAAAAAAATTCAGAGAAACAGTCTTAATCTGCACTATAGACTAAATAGATCCAATAGAACTTTACAGAACATGTCATCCAATGGCTGCAGAATATACATGCTTTTCCTCAGCATATGGATCATTCTCATGGATAGACCATATATTTATTAGGTCACAAGTCTGAAAACATTCAAAAAATTGAAATATCAAACATCTTCTCTGACCGCAATGGAATAAGACTAGAACAAGAAGAATTTTGCAAAGTATACAAATATATGGAAATTAAACAGTATCATCCTAAATGACCAGTGGGTCAATGAAGAAATTAAGGAAATTGAAAAAAATCTTGAAACAAATGATAATGGAAACAATATACCAAAACCTATGGGATACAGCAAAAGTAGTACTAAGAGGGAAGTTTATAGCTGTAAGTTCTACATCAAAAAAGAGGAAAAACTTCAAACAGACGATCTAACAATGTATCTTAAAGAAACAGAAAAGCAAGAGCAAACCAAACCCAAAATTTGAAAAATAAAGATCAAGCAGAAATAAAATTGAAACGAAACAATACAAAAGATAAATGCAACAAAAGTTGTTTTTTTTTTTTAAAAGTAAAACAAAATCAACAAACCTTAGCCAGACTGGGGGAAAAAAAAAAAAAAGAGAGAAGACACAAAGTCAGAAATGAAAATGGAGACATTAAGACTGATACTGCAGAAATCCAAAGGATCATTAGTGGCTACTGTGAGCAACTATATGCCAATAAATTGGCAAATCTACAACAGACAAATTCCTAGACACATACAACCTTCCAAGATTGAATCATGAAGAACTCCAAAACCTGAACAGACCAGTAACAAGTAACAAGTTTGAAGCCATAATAAAGTCTCCCAGCAAAGAAAACCTGGGAACCAACAGCTTCACTGCTGCATTCTATCAAACATTTAAAGACCAGTCCTACTCAATTCCAAAAATTACAGGGAGTACTACATGGCCAGTATTAACCTGATACCAAAACCAGATGAAGACACATCGAAAAGAGAAAACTACAGACCAATATCTCTGAATATTGATGCAAAAATCTTCAACAAAATACTAGCAAACTGAAATCAATGATATATTAGATTATTCATCATGGCACAGGGATTTATCCCTGGGATGCAAGGATGGCTCAACATATGCAAATCGATGTGAAACATAACAGAATGAAAGATAAAAACCATATATGATCATTTCATTGATGCTGAAAGAGCATTTGATAAAATTCAACATCCCTTCATAAGAACCCCCAAAAAGCTGAGGAAAGAACATAGCTCAACATAATAAAAGCCATATATGATAGATCTACAGCTAGAATCATACTGAATGGGGAAAAACTGAAAGACTTTCCTTTAATATCTGAAACATGACATGATGACCATTGTCACCACTGTTATTTAACATAGTACTGAAAATCATAGCTAGAACAATCAGACAAGAGAACCATATAAAGGGCATCCAAATTGAAAAGGAAGAAATCAAACTATCCTTGTTTGCAGATATGATCTTATATTTGGAAAAAACTAGTAGAAACAAGAAAACTACTAGAACTCATAAATTCAGTAAAGTTATAGGATACAAAAGTCAGTAGCATTTCTATGTGACAACAGCAAACAATGTGGAAAAAGAAATCAAGAAAGAAACTATTTACAATAGCTACACATAAAATTAAATACCTAGGAATTAACCAAAAGAAGTGAAAGATCTCTAATGAAAACTATAAAACACTCATGAAAAAAATTGAAGAGGACACCAAAAAAATGAAAAAATATTTTGTGTTGATGGATTGGAATAATCAATATTGTTAAAACGTCCATACTACCCAAAGAAAGCTACAGATTTAATGCAATGCCTATCCTAAGATGGAGGAGGGGCGGGGAACTGGAGGAACAACATTACCCAACTTCAAATTGTATTACAGAGATATGGTAACTAAAACGGCATGGTACTGGCATAAAAACAGATACATAGACCAGCCGGGCATGGTGGCTCATGCCTGTAATCCCCGCACTTTGGCAGGCGGAGGCAGGCGGATCACGAGGTCAGGAGATGGAGACCACCCTGGCTAACACAGTGAAAATACAAAAAATTAGCCAGGCATGGTGGCAGGTGCCTGTAGTCCCAGCAACTAGGGAGGCTGAGGCAGGAGAATTGCTTGAACCCGGGAGGTAGAGGTTGCAGTGAACTGAGATTGTGCCACTCCACTCCATCCTGGGCAACAGAGCGAGACTCCATAGCAAAAAAAAAAAAAAAGAGAGAGAGACACATAGACCAATGGAACAGCATAGAGAAACCAGAAACAGATCCATATACACACAGTGAACTCGTTTTTTACAAACATGCTAAGAACATACATTAGGGAAAAGGCAGCCTCTTCAATAAATGGTGCTAGAAAAACTGATTATCCATATGCAGAATAATGAAACTAGACCCCTATATCTCACCATATACAAAAAGTCAAAATGGATCAAAGACTTAAATCTAAGATCTCAAACTATGAAACTCCTACAAGAAAACATTGGGGAAAATCTCTAGGACATTGATCTGGGCAAAAATTTATTGAACAATACCCCACAGGTACAGGCAACCAAAGCAAAAATAGACAAATGGGATCACATCAAGTTGAAAAGCTTCTGCACGGCAAAGGATACAATCAAAGTGAAGAGATAACCCACAGAATGGGAGAAAATATTTGCAAACTACCTAGCTGACAAGTTATTAATAACCAGAACATGTAAGAAGCTCAAACAACTCTATAAGGGGAAAAAAAATCTAATAATCCAATCAGAAGATGGGCAAAAGATTTGGATAGACATTTCTCAAAAGATTACAAATGGTGGCCAAGGTAGTGGCTCACCATAATCCCAGCACTTGGCCAAGGCGGCTGGACCACCTGAGGTCAGGAGTTCGAGACCAGCCTGGCCAACATGGTGAAACCCTGTCTCTACCAAAAAACAGAAAAAGAAAAGAAAAAATAACTGGGTGTTGTGGTGGGTGCCTGTAACCCCAGCTACTAGAGAAGCTGAGGCAGGAGGATTGCTTGAACCCGGGAGGCAGAGGTTGCAGCGAGCTGAGATCGCGTCATTGCACTCCAGCCTGGGAGACGAGAGCAAAACTCCATCTAAAAAAAAAAAAAAAGATATGCAAATGGGAAACAGGCATAAAAAAGGTGCTCAACATCACTGATCAGAGAAATGCAAATCAAAACTATTATGTGATATCATCTCACCCCAGTTAAAATGGCTTATATCCAAAAGAGAGGCAAAACGAATGTTAACGGGGATGTAAAGAAAAGGAAACCCTCGTACACTGTTGGTAGGAATGTAAATTAATACGGTCACTATGGAGAACAGTTTGGAGGTTCCTCAAAAAACTAATAATATACCTGCCATACGATCCAGCAATCTTACTCTTTGATATACACCCAAAAGAAAGGAGATCAGTATATCGAATAGGTATCTGCACTCCCATGTTTGTTGCAGCACTGTTTACTATAGCCAAGATTTAGAAGCAACCTCAGTGTCCATCAACAGATACACCGATAAAGAAAATGTAGTACATATATACAATATATACGTCTTAAAAAGAATGAGACCCTGTCATTTGCCACAACCTGGATGGAACTGGAAATCATTATGTTGAATGAAATAAACCAGGCACAGAAAGACAAACATTGCATATACTCACTTATTTGTGGGATCCAACAATCAAAACAATTGAACTCATGGAGATAGAGAGGAGAAGGATGGTTACCAGAGGCTAGGAGGGAAGTGGGGGTTGGGGGAAGGTAGGGATGGTTAATAGGTACAAAAACATTTAAAGAATGAATAAGACCTACTATTTGATAGCACAATGGGGTGACTATAGCCAATAATAACTTAATTGTACATTTTAAGGAAACTTAAAGAGTGTAGTTGGATTGCTCAAAAGATAAATGCTTGAGGGGATCGATACCCCATTCTCCATGATATACTTATTTCACATTGCATGCCTGTATCAAAATATCTTATGTACCCCATAAATATATCTATGTGCCCACAAAAATAAAAATAGATTTTTAAAAATGAAAGTAATTAGCCTAGTTTTTATAATTCCTTTACTTTTCATGTTAGCAACTGTGAAATGCATTATTTTGCATTGCTTCTTTTATGTAACATGATGCTTATAAGATTAATCCATATTGTTTGCATTAAGACACTGTTTACTCATTGTAATGGTTATTCACTCATCTGAATATTGCACAATTTATCCTTTCTAACAGAAATATTTGTTTCAAGTTTCATCCTAAAACTAGAATAAAGCTGTCTTTTTTTTTTCTTTTTTTGAGATAGAGTCTTGTTCTGGTCCCTTTCCTCCACATCCTCATGGGTATTTGTCATGTTTCTTTTGATAATAACAACAAACAAGGCGCCCACCACCACACCCAGCTAATTTTTTGTATTTTTTGTAGAGATGGGGTTTCACTGTGTTAGCTAGGATGGTCTCAATCTCCTGACCTTGTGATCTCCCTGTCTCCACCTCTCAAAGTGTGGGGATTACAGGCCTGAGCCACTATGCCTGGCTGGTCTGTGTATCTGTTTTTATGCTAGTACCATGCCATTTTAGTTACTGTATCTCTGTAATACAATTTGAAGTTGGGTCATCTTGTTCCTCTTTTTTTTTTAAGATGGAGTCTCGCTGTGTTGCCCAGGATGGAGTGCAGTGGCACAATCTCGGCTCACTGCAAGCTCCGCCTCCTGGGTTCACGCCATTCTCCTGCCTCAGCCTCCTGGGTAACTGGGACTACAGGTGCCCGCCGGCAAGCCTGGCTTTTTTTTTTTTTTTTTTTTTTGTATTTTTTAGTAGAGACGGGTTTTCACCATGTTGGTCAGGATGGTCTCGATATCCTCACCTTGTGATCTGCCCGCCTTGGCCTCCCAAAGTGCTGGTAGTGCAGGCATGAGCCACCGCGCCTGGCCAGATGTCTTAAACATACTTGTAGAAAAAAAAAACAACAACTGATACCACAGATATAAAAAAGATCAGACACTATGATGAACAGCTATATACCAACAAACTGGAAAACCTACAAGAAATGAATTCCTGGACATACAACCAACCAAGATTGGAACAGTAATAAAAAGTCTCTCAACAGAGAAAAGTCTAGGACCAGATGTCTTCACTACCAAATTCTACCAAACTTACAAAAAACCAATACTAATTCTTCTCAAACTATTCTAAAAGATTGAAGAGGGAATTCTCCCCAACTCATTTTACAAGCCCAACATTGCCCCAGTACAAAAAAACAGACAATGATACAACAACAAAAAAGAAAACTGTAGGCTAGTATCCTTGAGGAACATAGATTCAATGATCCTCAACAAAATACTAGCAAACAAAACCCCAGCACATCAAACACCATGATCAAGTAGGATTTATCCCAGGAATGCAAGTGTGGTTCAACATACACAAATCAAACATGGTACATCACATCAAGAAAATAAGGAAAAAAACTATCTGATCATCTTAATAGATGCAGAAAGAGCATTTCATAAAATTCCACATACCTTAATAAGAATTCTCAACAAACTAGGTATAAAAAACATATTTCAACATAATAAAGGTCATATATGACTACCCATAGCCAAAATCATACTGAACTAAGAAAAGCTGGAAGCCTTCACTCTAAAAACTGGAACAAGGATGTCCACTTTCACCACTCCTATTAAACATGGTACAGGAAATCCTAGCCAGAGCAACCAGGCAAGAGAAATAAATAAAAGGCATCCAAGTTGGGAAAGAGGAAATCAACTTATTCTTCTTTGCAGATGACATAATCATATTTTTAAAAACTAAAGATACCTTCAAAAACTCTTAGATCTGATAATGTGTTAGAACAACAAAGGCGGAAAAAGAATGAGGAAAAATGTACAATTGTAAAAGGTTAAGCATGATCTATGTTCGATTTCTACATATTAATCTGTATTGTGTATTTCTATTTCTTTCCTATTGTTTTCAAATTGTGTCTCTCATTTTGGTAACAAAATGGTACTGCTAGGCTTACTTTCAAAAACTTTGTTTTTTGACATCCTATCCTATTGAAGGAACTTTTTTTTTTTTTTTTTAACTCTAAAACATGCAATATCATATTCAACCTAACTCAGAAGGCTCAAAGTAGAACTCATGCAATTCCTTTTCAAAAACTCAGGTCAAGTTTCTTTTGAAATTTATCAACCCTACTGAAATGTATCAACATCGTTAATACTTTTGTGGATCTATCAGGTTTAGGATACCTGTATGAGAAGAAAAAGAAGTACCAGACATGTTTCATACCCTAGAAAAGTTTACAAGTTATTTAAATGAGAATATACCCATTAAAAAAAGGTGAAGATTAAAGAGACATTCAATCATGAGGGAAATGCAAATAAAACCCACAATGAGATATCATACCACTCCAGTTAGAAGGGTTATTATCAAAAACAAACATGACAAATGCTGGTGAGGATGTGGAAGAAAGGGAACTCTTACACTCTGTGGGTGGGAATGTAAATTAATATAGCCATTATGGTAAACAGTATGGAGTTTCCTCAAAAACTAAATACAGAACTGTTATATGATCCAGCAATCTTACTACTGGGTATTTATCCAAAGAAAAGGAAATCAGTATATCAAAGAGATATCTGCACCCCCAAGTTTATTGCAGTGCCAGTCACAATAGCCAAAATATGGCATCAACGTAAGTGTCCACTAACAGATGAATGGCTAAGGAAAATGTGGTATACATACACAATGGAATATTATTTGGCCATAAAAAGAATTAAATCATATTATTTACAACAACATGGATGGAATTAGAGGACATTATATTAAGTGAAACAAGCTAGGCATAGAAAATTAAGTAATGCATGTTCTCATATGCGGACACTAAAAAAGTATAGTGATTACTAGAGGGTGGGAAGGGTAGGGGACAGAGGAAGATAGGGAGAGGCTGGTTAATGGATGCAAAACCACAGTTAGGAAAAATAAATTGTAATGTTCTATGACACTGTAGGGTGACTATAGTTAGTAATTCATTGTATATTTTCATAAGCTAGAAGAGAAGACTTTGTATGCTCCCACCACAAAGCAATTATAAATATCTGAGGTTACAGATAATGCTAATTACCCTGATTTGATCATTACACATTGTACACACGCATCAAAATATCACTCTGTACTCCATAATATGCATGTGCCAATTAAAAATTTAAAAAGACAGGCATGCATACACTGCTGATAAAATTTGGCAAACCCTAAAACCATTTGCAAACTTTTTGTATCAGTTCGCTGTTGCTACTGTAACAAGTTACCACACACTTACTGGCATAAAACAACACCAATTCATTAACTTACCATTCTGGAGGTGAGAAGTACAAAATCAGTCTCAGGAGGCTAAAGCCCAGGTGTTGTTGGCAGGGTGGCTGCCTCTGGGGGCTCTGAGGGCAGAATCTGCTGATTCCGCCTGACTTCTTCAGCCTCTAGAGGCTGGCTGCCTGCTTGGCTCACCTCATCAACCTTCTGTTTCCATCCTCAATTCTCCCGTCACTAGTTTCCCGACTCCCTTTTATAAGGACTCTTGTGATTACTTTGGGCATTGGGCCCACCTGGATACTTCAAGCTCATTCTCTCCATCTCAAGATCCTTAACTTCTGATCACCCACAGTTCTATTAACTAATTACATCTGAGATCATTTGGCCCTAACGTGCAAGGCTACGCATGCTCTAAATTCTCAGGAGACTATTGTGAAAGCTCTGAACATCAATGTATCTGAAGACATTAGGCTTCTAATAGCACTGTGAAATTAACAGTAAAGCACATCAATGAAATACAATATTTGAATATTACTACTAACTGATTTGGAAATCTCAATAGAAGTTCCAGGAATTCGGAAGCCTCTGAGTAATACATGAATCATAAGAAAGAAATCTATTTTTATGCCTTTTATTTCTGCTGCCTTTCCTCTTCCTTCTCTACTACTTGCAGGACAGTCCCTTCATCCTGTTTCAATGGCTCAGTTTGTTGTTTGTTTTACCATATTCCATGTTTTCTAACATGCGACCTTTACATTCCGTAACTTTCTCAATTTCATTTCTTCCACCTCTACTCCAACTACTGGTTAATTTGGTCACACCTGATAGCTATTTAAAACTCTGAAATTCCCCACTGACCACAACCTCCTGTTCATCCCCTCCCATTTCCTCACTCCACTGAATCTGCTCTTTGTCTACATTGTTATTTCTAGTTCCTCGATTCTGATCAGCACGAAATAAACAGCATTGCCAGCCAAAGGCACAGGATCTTGATATTCAATGTCCTGTTTAGACCTGTCTTGACTGAATGTATAATTTTGGTTGTTTTTAAAGATACTGAGCTCTTTAAACTTAAATTTTTTAAGATACAGTAACATGGGAAAATGCACGACAAAGTCTGGTTTCCTTATTTTCTATTTTTGAAACAGGGGCTCACTCTGTCACCCAGCCTGGAATGTAGTGACATGATCACAGCTCATCACAGCCTCAACCTCCTGGGCTCAATTGATACTCCTACCTCAGCCTCCTGAGTAGCTGGGACTACAGGCATGTTCCACCACACTTGGTTAATTTTTGCTTTTTTTTTTTTTTTTTTTTTAGAGACGGAAGTTTTCATTATGTTGGCCAGGCTGGCCTCAAACTCCTGGGCTCAAGGGAGCCTCCTGCCTCAGCTTCCCAAAGTGCTGGGATTACTGGCATGAGCCACCATGCCTGGCCTGGGTTCTTTAAAAACCCTATTTCTCATCATTGTTTAGGCTTTTCTATGTTTAAATGTATTCCATGATTACCACCTGTTCACTTACAGCTACTTTTCCAATCCTGAGTTTCAAATTTTGACTAATCTCTTGGTTTGTCAAAATCAAATCTAATCTCTTTGTACTCAAGTAGGTCATTTCAGAAGGGCCCAAAATGCTGCATTTGCCTGAATTTTCATGTCTCATTGCTTTTCTTTTTTCACTGAATCTTCCGCCTTTATCACCTTTGTAATTTGTTCTAAATTGCACAGATTTCTTAAATCTCATCTTTTCCTAGGTAGCTTCCTTTTGGAGTCCTCTAAAGTCCAATTTCACTCTGGATTGATTGGCTTCCAGGCTTGCTATACAACCATGATACTGAGACTAAAATTACTTTCCTGAGTTAGAGTCACTAGTTCTCAAATCCCTATTTTTCTGTTTTTGTTTTGTCCTTTGTGTGAGTTTATTCGCTCATTTTTTAAGAACTTATGTTCTAAAGCAACTTACTAGAACAGGATATATGAGAAGTACACTTTCTGAGTCCCTTTATTTCCAAAAATGTCTTTATTCTTTCGTTTTTGATTGACATTTGGATTTTGAGTCACCTATTTTGATGGATATAAAATTGTAAACTAATTTCCCCTTATTTATTTGAGGGCATTGTTCCATTGTCTTATAGAAATCCTTGTTGCTGATGAAAAATCTGACATTAGTGTGATTCTCATTCCTTCATAATTGATACTTCTGTCTTTTGTTTGCAGTATATACAAATGTCAGAATGCTAAGATCTTTTCACTGGAACCTTTCAGGGTCTTCCTTTTATCCTTAATGTTCTGAAATTTCATAACACATTGAGACATGGATCTTTTTTCATTTATTTCGAAGGGCACTTGGGATACCCTATCAATTGGGAAATTCCTCCCTCTCTGAAAAAATATCTTGTATTCATTTTTGATGATGGCATCTTGTCACCAGACCCCTACTGACTTCAGTAGGAATGGCACCATGTTTGAGAGGTCGAAGAAGAAACCAGAGCCAGCAAACAAGACATAGGACTTATTGAGGGGACTCATGTACAGGGTAGTCCAGTGGCAGTGGGCTGGACTGGAGAAACACTGCCGTTTGTAAAAAGCATGCAGTTTATGTTGCATTTTCACTTAGCACCCTCCTCCTAACAACCTCCACCTGGCAACCTTCATTTAACCCAGAACAAAGGACCTCAATCCCCCTGGAAGGCCTGCCTTCCGTGGGATGGGCTGGAGATTCAGATGTTCCTCATAGACAAGGAATGAATCTGTGGGTTGGCTACTCCCAAATTCTTTAGCTTGGAATTTCGAACACACACTCTTCTGAGATCATAGGGTCATTCTCAGGGTAAGTTTAAATTATTGCTGTCAGGTGAGTCTGCCATACACCTCTCCATTTTCTCTGTTAACCTTCTGGAACTTACCTTTTCAGGATATTGGGCCTTTTGTATAAAGCCTATTTCTCTTTTCTGTTCTCTGAGATTTCTCATCTCAGTCTTTTTGGAAGTCTGTTTTCTGGAAGATTTGCTCAACTTTATCTTCCTAACTTTGTTCTGAAAATTTTACTTTGGCAACCCCTATCTTTAATTTCCAAGAGCTCTTTATTGTTCTGATTTATTTTTCATAGCTTCCTGTTGTTTTATGAGTGCAATATCTTCTTGCAAATCTTCCTGTTGATAGTAAAAAGCATTGTTGCTTACTCATTTATACTCTGAATTACCTGTTTTATTTGTAGTTTATTTTTCTGTTTGTTTATAGTGCTATCACTCATGTTGCAAGTTTTCCTAACATTTCTGGTGATCCTTGATTGCGTACTTGTATTTTAAAATGATACATTAAAAAAGCAAACACAGACAGGCACGGTGGCCCATGCCTATAATAATTCCAGCACTTTCGGAAGTTGAAGTGGGAGGATCGCTTGAGCCCAGCAGTTTGGGACCAGCCTGGGCAACATGGTGAAATCTGGTCTCTACAAAAACGGAAAGATTACCCAGGTGTGGTGGCATGCACCTGTAGTCCCAGCTATTTGGGAGGCTGAGGTAGGACGATGGATTGAGCCCAGGAAGTTGAAGTCGAGATTGCAGTGAGCCGTGATTGTGCCGCTGCACTCCAGCATGGGTGACAGAGTAAGACCCTGTCTCAAAAACAAAAACAAAAACAAAACAACAAAAAAGCAAACGCTTGTGCTATTTGAGGATCAGGGCCCACTACCCGGAAGACTGCTCTATGAGATTCAGTTCTTTCATTGTTAGGATATACAAAGGTCAGAATGCTAAAATCTTTATTATAGGGCCATTTAATTTATCCAAAAACAGAATCTGAAGATCCCTTTTCAAGGAAATAGTTGCATGACACCTGAAATTCTATGGGGGTAGACATCTAACTTTCAATTAGTGCGTCTTCTCAGCTCCACATTAGTTTCCTATCTTCCTTAATTAAATCAGGAGCATGTGATCCCAACCCTCGCCTCGGCCTCTGGTAGTATGTGCTTCTATAAGTATCTTAGGCTGTGAACTAAAATACTTCGTCCTGCTTCGTTGTCTCTCGATCTCCTCCCCACCTCTTGCAACCCTATCGCTCTTCATCTTCTAGACATTTATTAATGTCACATTTACTGATCTGATGGCCTATTTTGTGTTCTTGTAATAATTATAAGTTTATTCCCTTTATATTCTTTCACTGTCAGTTAACTGGGGTTCCAGGAAGGAGAGGAGATATATTTATGTGGCCAGTCTCCACATGGAATGGGACATTTCCATTTTTTTCTTAATTTTTTACCTTCTGGCTCTACTGAAGTTCTGTTTAAACTTCTTTCTTGAAACTATTTCAAACAGATGTATTTTTCACTCCCCCCTTTCTCCCAAATCATGTTTGCTTTGCACCCTAAGATTAAATTTACTGCCCCCGAGAAAAGGGTCATTAGACCCTTCAACAAAGCAGCCCACAAGATAGGGCAGAGACGATACAGAGAAATTTTCTACAAGACCTGAAATGGAAGTAGAGCACTTTTGGCAGGGAGAAGAAAGACTGAGAAAAGAGAACAGGCAGCAGGCTGGAATAAGAGATGGTCATGTTAAAAGGTTCGTGAAAGCTGGGTACAGTAGCTTGTGCCTGTAGTCCCAACTATTGGGAAGCTGAGGTAGGAGGATCACTTAAGCCCAGGAGTTCAAAGCCATCCTGGGCAACATAGTGAGATACCTACCTCTTAAATAAATAAATAAATAAATAGCCAGGCCTGGTGGCTCACGCCTGTAATCCCAGCACTTTTGGAGGCTGAGGGGGGTGGATCACCTGAGGTCAGGAGTTTGAGACCAGCCTGGCCAACATGGTGAAACCCTGTCTTTACTAAAAAATACAAAAATTTAGCCAGGTGTGGTGGTGGGCGCCTGTAATACCGGCTACTCAGGAGGCTAAGGCAGGAGAATCGCTTGAACCTGGGAGGCAGAGGTTGCAGTGAGTCAAGATCGCACCAATGCACTCCAGCCTGGGTGACAGAGCAAGACCCCCATCTCAAAAAAAAAAGAAGGCGAGTGAAATACTCAACGGCTGCTGAAGACAGAAGGATGTGTTTTGTATCGATTTCCATTTGGGTCTCTTGGAGATCATCTTTGCAGAGGGCCTGTGCATCAGCACGATGTGGCCACAGCACATGAGAAACTGTGGTACAGGTTATTTAGGGGGTGCAGTATTGCCTGGCTCCTATGTTGTGCAGAATGGATGGAGTAGACACCCATAATGACAGCCTTAGTCACTTTTTACTGAGTTAAAAAAAAAAAAGTTTTTACTTTAGCCTGTTACGGGAAAAAAACCAAAAGTGCTTTTTTGTACTCTCACACAACACAATTTCTGACACCTGATGTGTAGGGATGTTTCTTCGCACACTAAGCAATCAATTCTACAGTGGACACCAGCCAGGTGTCCTTTAAATTCAATTTTAACACAATCTACCTCATAGGATCCCATAAGTTGAGGGCTTAGTCCCACAAGATTGCCCCATTTCAGATGCCAATCGCAAGCCCCACACTGTGACCTGTGTTTCTAACCCATCAGCTATAAGTTGGGGTTCCTGCAACTCCCTTCTTGGGTTTTATTAATTTGCTAGAGCAGCTCACAGAACTCAGGGAAACACTGTGTTTACCAGTTTAGTAAAAATAATAGAATAAAGGAGGGCTTCCATGCCCTCCCTAGGAATGGCGGCCTCCAGGAACCTCAGTGTGTTTAGCCATCCAGAAACTCAAAACCCAGTCCTTTGTGGTTTTATGGAAGCTCCGTTATGTAGAAATGACTTAGTACCTCACAGACAACTTAACCTTCAGCCCCTCTCCCGTCCCAGAAGGTTGGTGGTGGGGCTGGAAGTCCCCACCCTTTAATTCTACCTTGGTCTTTCTCAGTTGACCAGCCCTTATTCTGAAGCTATCCAGCCACCAGTCATCTCATTAGCATACAGAAGACACTCTTCTGGAGATTACGAGGGTTTAAGAATTCTTTGTCAGGAAACAGAGATGAAGACCAAATATATATTTCACAATATCATGAAGCCAAGTAAAAACTGATAATTGCAAAGAATAGTTTAAAAATAAAGTTGAAAGTGGCTGAAGATAACGGCCCAATTCTGGAAGGAAGATAAAAGTTTCTAGGGTCAGAGAAGTCAAGATACAGAAAGAACCAGAAGGACAGACAACAGAAGTCCAAGGCCAGTGTTGCCAAGAATAAAAGACTCATTTTGGCTTTCTATCAAGTTTTCAGAGAACCTCTAAGTCTAAGCAATCACAATACATAAGAACAAAAGCTAAGCTCAGAGACACCGAATCTCCCAGTTTGACTCCTTTTTATTAGAATTGTGTTACTAATTCTTTATGTTATTGGGGGGATGATTCGTCTTACATAATAGGAGTTTAGAAACCCAACTAAGTTGCTAATATTAAGCAGTTATATAATATCTTCAGAGCTGTGTAGACATTACACACCCTTATCCTTCATAGAAAACAACCAAAGTTTCTGCCTAATGGACACTTAGGAATTTACCCTCCCTTTTTTTTTTTTTTTTTTAGAGACAGAGTCTCTGTTGCTCAAGCTGGAGTACAGTGGTACAATCTTGGCTCACTGCAACCTCTACCTCCCTAGTTCAAACGGATCTCCTGCCTCAGCCTCCAGAGTAGATGGGATTACAGGCACACATCACCACGTCCCGCTAATTTTTGTATTTTTAGTAGAGACAGGGTTTCACCATGTTGGCTAGGCTGGTCTCAAACTCCTGACCTCAGGTGATCCACTCGCCTCGGCCTCCCAAAGTGGTGGGATTATAGGCGTAAGCCATCGCGCCCAGCCCTCTCCCATATTTTAATAGCAAAATTTTAGAGACTCGAAGAGCTATAATTGGCATAATTATTACTTCTTCCTGAGACAGATTAAGTTTATCTTGTTATGTGAACAAGAAGAGTGAGTTGGAGAGTAGACTAGAAGTTCCTCTTCTTTTTTACTTTTTCTTTTTTTTTTTTTTTTTGAGGCTCCATATGTAGGCCTTATTTCCATTTTGGTTGTCTTTCTTGGATAATCTTTCACTGAATAGTTCACCCTTTAAAAATTTACATGCTTCTAACAAGAGGACATCAACATAGCATAAAGCCCTTAGCTGTCCTTGAAAGTAACAATCTGGCATGAAATTTTATTTTTATACTAATGATGATTTTATACAATGCTGATAATTTAATATTTTAATAGTTGAATAAAAAACAAACTTTTAAAGAAAATCACCAACATTTCTCTTATCCTATGAAGGTAAGTTTTTATTTTTGCCTATTCCCTTCTGCCTACATTGTGGAAAACTCCAGGACTGCAAGACACTTCAGAAATCAAATGGTTCAGCTGGGCGCAGTGGCTCATGCCAGTAATCCCAGCACTTTGGGAGGCCAAGGCAGGCAGATCACGAGGTCAGGAGGAGATCGAGCCCATCCTGGCTAACAAGGTGAAACCCCGTCTCCACTAAAAATACAGAAAATTAGCTGGGTGTGGCGGCAGGTGCCTGTAGTCCCAGCTACTCAGGAGGCTGAAGCAGGAGAAGAGCGTGAACCCAGGAGGCGGAGCTTGCAGTGAGCTGAGATCGTGCCACTGCACTCCAGCCTGGGCGACAGAGCGAGACTCTGTCTCCAAAAAAAAAAAAAAAAAAAAGGAAAGAAAGAAAAGAAATCAAATGGTTCACTTTCTTCATTTTCAGATGAGACAACCAAGAACTCAGAATGCTATGAGGTGAGCCCAGGGTCATACCCCACAGGCTCCACTAAAATAAATGTTGATGCTAAATTAATGTTTTTAAAAAGTTGTTAAAAACACGAGAAGCTTCCTAATTGCCAGTTTTCTCCACTGAGAATGTAACTGTAAGGGGAAAAAAAAATCTCTACTATGGAATGCAGTATTAGCATTACTGAAGGCAATGTCTGGAGAATTACAGCTCTGTCGAACTATAGCAAATCTGAATTCCTTAATAAAAATTCTCAGAAGTCAAGGAATTTCTAGAAAACAGATGTTAATTGAAAGCTTTTAGATTTAAGGATTCAAATTCAAAGTTCACGTATTTGTTGTGCATTGCTATAGCTAATGCTGCCTGCAGATTGTTGATTCTGGAATGTATCCTCCTTGATAAAAAGGCAAATTAGGTGTCTTAAATAGAGCATCTAATTAAGGCTTTCTCTCTGCTATAATTCAAAGAAATGAAATAGCATTGTACAAGGGAGTACTTTGTAAGGAACATAGATGGCTTTCCAAACAACTGTGTTAGAAACAGTCTGGACTCACATTAGTGGGATTCTGAATGTTCTGTAGCAGAAAAGAGCCCCAAATGGAAATTGAGGCTGGCATAGTGGCTCACGCCTATAACTGCAGCATTTTGGGAGGCCTAGGCTGGTGGATCACTTGAGGCCAGGAGTTCGGGACCAGCTTGGCCAACATGATGAAATCCGGTCTCTACTAAATATACAAAACGTAGTTGGGTGTGGTGGCGGGCGCCTGTAATCCCAGCTACTCGGGAGGCCAAGGTGAGAGGATCTCTTGAACCTGAGAGGCAGCGGTTGCAGTCAGCTGAGGTAGTGCCACTGCACTCCTGCCTGGGGGATAGAGCGAGACTCTACCTCAGGAAAAAAAAAAAAAAGGAAATCGAAAACTCCAGTTCTGATGTTATTCTGTCATTAACCAGGAATATAATCTGAGGCAAAACACTTAATTTTTCTCGTTCCTTTTTGATGTTGATGAGGTGAGCCCAGGTAATCTCAGAAGTCTTTTTCAACTATAAAATTCTAGGATTCTTTCCTCCACACGTGAAAGGTGTCCCGTATTTCAGGCTCTGGGAAAACTCGCAGTGAGAAGAGTTGCCTTTATTAACAAGGTACTAATATCCTTTTGCCCTTCTCTGGGGTAAGCCTTGGGCAGAAACCTGGCACTTCTTTGGCTCCCCCTTCCCCCTTCAGCTCCCGCCTTCACACTCTGATGTGTAAAAAAAACCCCATTGTGTTTTCACTTAAGTTTCATCACTCTTTCTTCTCCCTGCACACTATCAATGCTTTAGGACTTGTCCTTATTTCTGAACCACAGGAACAAGTAACTGTTTTTCTAATGTTTCTCTCAGAGTACACTCTGCTTCTAGTGAGTTCCAATTCTGTTTCTTAAGATTTTCGTACCCATGGGAGTGACTGATAGTCTCACACTCCATATTCAATGTCAGCAAATTTGGCGGGCTTTCTTTAAAATATGTCTAAAATGTGTCCACTTATCTCCACCTATTATTACCTGGGTCCAAGCCAGCAATAACTTCTGACTGATCTCCCTGCTTTTGCCCTTATCTCCATTGTCTACTCTCCACCCAGCACCCAAAGCAGTCCTATGAAAACATTAACTCAGATCATGTCACTCTTCTGCTCAAAGTAACACTCCTTACAATGGCCTACAAAGCCCAAGGTGCAGTGGCTATTGTTACTCTCTAACTGCATTCCCCATTCGTCTCCCCCTCTTTTCCAGTAGTAAACCCTCTTACTGTTCCTCCAATCTGCCAGGAACATGGCCACTTGCAGTGACTTTGCACTTGCTGTTCTTTCTGCCTGGAATACTGTTCCTCCAGATAGCTACATGGCCAGTTTCCTCATTCTGTCACTTAACTCCAATGTCACCTTCTCCTGAGCCTTCTCTGGTCCTTCTATCACCCTCTCTAAAATTGCGAGTACTCTCTTATTTTCACTTCATCACTTACCACTATCTTAGTATGTTTTGCTTATTTTTCATCATTTTTTTCTTTCCCATGACAGTAGGAATTTTTGTCTGTTTTGCTTATTGCTATATCACAAACACCTAGCACAGTGCCTAGCACAGTGGGTGATGAGTATTTATTGCTAAATGAATGAATTGTGGGAGATCTGCATCAAGGGAACATATGGAGACAGACCCTAGATTAAATGTCTCATTTGTTTGCTCATGGTAAAACAAAATTTGACCATCTTTTTAATGTTATGTGGTAAAAAAATTCCATGTCTTTTGTTGTGACATGTCTTAGATGTCTTGTGAGATGTTTTAGATCTCAGGGAAAGCATTCTTCATTATTAAAGCCTGAATTTGGTCACTAGGGGATGAATCCAATCTTATTTTCCAAATGTTATCCTGTACATATAGCAGTCTTGCTAAGTTATATAGAAGGAAGTAGAGTCTCTTATTTTAGATAGAAAATTCCCGGTCCCGACTTGCAGTGGTCAAAGTCCTCAAAATTCTAAGATCGTAACACATAACGTCAGGAGGAAATACGTGGCTATTAATCATACTAATGATAATGATGCAATAAAATAATTGTAATATGCTAACACCAAATGTATCTTAGGAAATTCCATCTTGCATTCTTCCGTTTTTTCCTGTTATTAGAAAAACGCACTCCCTGATACTCAGTAGAGGATCAACTTATTTCTAGTTAACCAGCATGAACGCTTCCAACAAAATAGATGATATGATACAGCACTACCCTGGGGGTCATGGTTAGCATTCCACATTTTTTACGGAACTGAATTCACCAGCCTTGGAAACACTAAGAAGAACACCCATCTTGGGAAAAGAGGGTCACTGCCTCCATTAGAAATCCCGAGAAGACACAAAAACAACAACAAAAAAAACTGTCGTGGAGAGTGGCTTCACGACTTGCGCATGCGACGAGCTCCCGCTCTCAGCGAGGCAGGGTTCGTCCTTCATCTTCTCAGTCGGCAGGACCTGCTTCTCGCTGAGGATGAGCGAGGACAGCCGCGGCTCGGTGGGACCCGCCCTTTAGCTGAGAGCCCCTGCACCCGAGTCCCGCCCCGGAGCCTCGCCGGGAGCTGTGGTGGAGGAGGGGCGGCGGTGGCCCGCGCTGCGTCGAGCTTCCCAGAATTCCCAGCGGCCGCGGGGAAAGTTTACGGGATGTAGGCGGCGGCGGCGGTAGTGGTAGCGGTTGCCCGGCGGCCCGCGGCGAACCATGGCCCTGGCCTGGCGTCGCTGGGCTTTTCTCACGGCGTCCCCGAGCAGCGTCGCAGAGCGGGCCGACTTCCGGGAAGGAACTGACCAGCGACTGAGCGGCGGCCGGCGCGCATAGCGCCCTGAACATGCGGCAGTCCCTGCAGGCAACCGCGGGCTCCGGACAGGCGGCGGCGGAGGCGGCGGCTCAGGAGGGAAGGAGGCGCCGGCGCCGGCGGAGGTGGCGGCGGAGACGGCCGGCGCCCGGCGCGGAGCCCTAGGGAGGCAGCTCAGCGCGGCCTCGGGCCTCGTCGAGAAGGATGCTGTCCCGAAAGAAAACCAAAAACGAAGTGTCCAAGCCGGCCGAGGTGCAGGGGAAGTACGTGAAGAAGGAGACGTCGCCTCTGCTTCGGAGTGAGTGTCAGGCGGGGCGCGCCCACACCTGGCCCAGGCGGCCGGGGGCTGCGGGGACCTGGGCGGGGGCGCCGGCGGGTCCCCAGGGCTTCTCCTTCGTCGCTGGTCGCTGTGAAATACTGGTTTTGAGATTTTCTTGTGCCTGAAGTGGTATTTGTTGATTGAAAGCCCGTAAGACTAAGAAACTTGGGTTAGTCCCCCCGCCCCTAACCGCGCCAAGAGCACCCCCTAAAAATTGAACAGACTTCTTCACCCCGCCTGGCAGAGAGTTGTTGGTTTTGAGTACTGGAAGAGAGACTAGAAAACACTTAAATTGTTTATAACCTAATGAGTAATTAGACAGGGACACTTTTTACTCTTCTGGGTGCGTCGAGATGTGCCTCATGTTTGCAAACATTGTTGGTGTCTCTCGACCGTGCTGCAAGTTGTGCAAACTCTGGGGCAGAATTCCTTAGTCCTGCTGCCAGATGCAGACTTGAGAAGGTGAAAAGCACACCATAGTTCTTGTGGCTGCCACCCAAAGCCTCATCACTCTTACATCCCAGAGCAGAGAGCCAAAAGCCTTTGTATTTGGCTATATTCGTGAGATTCCAAAAAGGCAACTGAAAATGATTTCTATCGTGTTAGAGAAATTCCACCGTCCCCCGCCCCACCCCCGGAAAAGTTTTTTTTTTTTGGATAGGGTATATCCCACCCTCAACCCCCACCTCCGATCCCCCGCTACTTTTCTTCTTAATTTAAGTATTTGATTTTTGAGTTGAATCTCTTGGATTTTTAATTATTGTGTGTTCAGGACATTTGTGAGGCATGGAGCTGGTATTTTGGTGCTTATACTGCGCCCCGGGCCCTTTGCGTAAGTTTCCTTCTTGGAAGCTGGTAGTAACCTCGTGACTTAAGTATTACCTCATACTGTAATTGGGAATGCTAGGTTTCTAGTATTTGCCCAAGATCACACAGATGGGAGAGCATGTTCTCCATTATAACCACATTGTCAGCCTTCCAGATTTATAGTAGTACTTGCAATACTTTCAACAAAATATATGTCGGTTGAGCATGTCAGTAACTGGAAACTTGATTTTTAAGTTTTTTTTTTTAACTTGATTTTCAGTTACACATGCTGTTAGGTTTTTGGCTGTTTTTAAGTGATAGCTTGCTGTTTGCTACAAATAAAGTTTATCAAACATTACTTGAAATCGTGAATCATGTTTGTCACACTTTTTTTATTATTATACTTTAAGTTCTGGGGTACATATGCAGAACATGCAGTTTTGTTCATGTTTGTCACAATTAAGCAAATAACTTTTGATATACTTTGTTTTGTTGTCGTTACATCAAGTGTTGAGCCTTATTTATTCGGATATTTGTTTCTGTCCAGTGTTAGTTTCTAAAGCTTATTAATATGAGTGTCTCCAATATTGTTTACTTAATGAATAATAAGAGGGTCTCCATATTCAGGTTTTTTCTTGTTTTAAAGGTATTTGCTTTCTAACTAGGAATGTCTTAAGCTGTTTTCAAGTTTCGTGTTTAAAAGTACAGTATCCTAAAAGCCATTGTTCTATTATCTACTATTTTGAATTATAATTACATAGTTTCAGGCTTGGTTTTTTTGAGCCAATTCAACATTTGTGTGCCTCTTTGAAATGAGAGCTTTTTATTTTCAATTTTCATACGTAAATTTTTGGCTTTCTAGCTTTTGATTACTGTGCTAGGGCTAGGTAATTCCAAGAGAAGAAAGAGCTACTAATTTTTTAATCTTTAAAGGAATCCACTTTTACATACTTGGGAGTAGCATTAAGTTCTATTTTATTTTTGAAATTGTGTTTGCTTCAAGAAGGATTTTTGGCAGTTTCTAAAATGAAGTGAGAACAACAAAATAAACTACTAGCTTAATTAACTAGAAACTATCAGTTTGTTAGATTGTTTCCTATTATTCATTAATTCATGACCATGTCATTAATGTGTAGTTCACAGATAAGATTATTGGCATTTTATCATATTATGTATGGTAGTATGCAGAATACATTTCATTCTAGCTGAGCTTTTACACATAGCATATTAATGCAAGTTATATAAATTCATTTGATTGGGAAAATATTAACCTTCTTCAGTTTAAAATGCCCAAGTACCATCCTAAACCAAAATTTAAAATTGTGTTTTAAGTTGACATTTGATTTTGGGGTGGTAGATGTAAATGAACAACTTTCGAAAACTTTTGTTACTTACTGATGAAAGGGTAATTTTATCCTTTGTTTTATTATAGATCTTATGCCTTCTTTCATCCGGCATGGTCCAACAATTCCAAGACGAACTGATATCTGTCTTCCAGATTCAAGCCCTAATGCCTTTTCAACTTCTGGAGATGGAGTAGTTTCAAGAAACCAGAGTTTCCTTAGAACTCCAATTCAGAGAACACCTCATGAAATAATGAGAAGAGAAAGCAACAGATTATCTGCGCCTTCTTATCTTGCCAGAAGTCTAGCAGATGTCCCTAGGGAGTATGGTTCTTCTCAGTCGTTTGTAACGGAAGTTAGTTTTGCTGTTGAAAATGGAGACTCTGGTTCCCGATATTATTATTCAGACAATTTTTTTGATGGTCAGAGAAAGCGGCCACTTGGAGATCGTGCACATGAAGAGTACAGATATTATGAATACAACCATGATCTCTTCCAAAGAATGCCACAGAATCAGGGGAGGCATGCTTCAGGTAGCTTAACATTATAAATAATATAGTAGTTTATTGACATGTCAATTAAAAAGATGTTCTTTTCTAGATTTTCTTGGGACGCGAACAAATACTACTAGCGAAATTTTTTCCACTTTGCTGGTTCTGCTTAAGCCTGTGTACAAATAGTTGTTAATCTACACTGAATGGAAGAGTCCTTGTGTCCATTTATTTTATTAACTCCTGTTATATAAACCTGGTACTTATCTCAAGGCTGTCTAGACTCTTAATGCTGTGTGTGACCCTTGAAAACCTAGAGAATTTAATGTCTCCAGTTGGTCTGAATTTAGGTTTAGGTTTGGTAGAATAATGGGAAGGGTAAGTCTTCAGAGACACTTGACAAACTTGGGAAAGGAAAGCAGAATAGGAAAAACTGGGCATGCTCAGTGAGACCCTGAGCAACCGCATTACTTCACTAGATCCTGCACTTTTTCTCTGAACAAAAAGTAGTTTAAGAATTATTTCCTGAGTTGATCAGAAAGACTTGTCACATGGTTAATTGTGTGTTGAGCACGTCTTTATTCTTTTTGTAACAGACAAAAAATATTACCATTTAATTTAGGAAAAGAAGGTGCTTTCCATATCTCCTGACTTGGAAATACTTCTGAAAGGAGCAGAAGAGATTGGAGAAATGTACAGTTCTACTTTATTCCTAAAGTCCTGGTTTTACTAGATAAAATGAAGCGAGATGAAAATTAAACTTTTTTGTCCAATTGTTTTTTCCTACCAAGTTATAGACTTTAAATTTTGGCAGGATAAAAATAAAATGTGAGACAGATTTACTTTTTGGCTCACATAACTTCAAATAAGGCGACTTAAAAATGGTTTGGAGCATTAGTATTTTGACTGTAGAAAAAATTTATTCATTTAGTATTAACTGTTTATGTGTCTAGCGTTTTCCTTGGGTCTGTTGGTCTCTGCTTTCTGGTACCTGATTTGTCTGGTACCTTATTTGGAGAAACAAAACCAATTTATACACAATGGTCACAGAACAATTGTTATACTTTGTGATACTAACTGTAAGTGCAACAGGGAATCAGAAGAGAGATCGGTATAGGCTGGAATACTTGAAGAGATGATTCATGGAAGAGGTAGGACTTGGACTGGGCCTTGAGTTTGGCCTTTAGATTAACATGGGCGAGAAGAAGGACATTTTACGTGGAAAATTGGGAAGAGCACAATGAAAACAGGGTAGGCGTGGTTTAAATCTAAGGAACAGTATAGTTCTGCCTGGTTTGAAGAAATAAGATGTAAGGTCGAGTGGAGATTTGTGGTTCAACAATAGGCTTAGATTTGAGTCAAACGGAAGCTCTTGCACATTTTGAAAGACAAGTGATTTTATGAAAGCAGTGTTTAAAGATTAGTTTTGTACTAGAATTAAGGGTAGATTCCTAGAGAAAAGAGGATTGCAGGTACCAGTGGATACCAGTGGTAATAGGAAAAGGCAAATCTAGGACTCTTTTGAAGGAAAAATGAGAAGTAGAGTTTAGGAGAAAGCAAATCGCTGAAGTTTTAAAAATAATGTGGAATAGTTGGTAAGAACAACTTATTTTATGAAAGCTGACATCAGAGTCTCACTGGAACATTGAAGAGGAGAGGTTTTCTAGGCATGTGGAAATGCAGTAAGAGGCATGGGTAAGCACCTTTTAGTTTTTAAAAAATTAGGTTAAAGAATTAGCTGCATGCTTGAGTGTTTATTTTGGTTATTTCTGATATGCAGTTCTGAACCTCAGGAATAATTTGTTATCTAACTAAAATAGTAAGTTTAATAGTGAGTTTTTCATTTATATTTTCTTCTAGAATAATAACTGCTTATTATAGGAAATTTGCAAAATGCAGAAACATAAAGGCAAAGTACCTCTCCACCAGAGATCCTCTTAGTATGTTATTTTCTTCATCTTTTTCCATGCCAAATTCTTTTTTTACATGGATGTGATTATACAATATTTTGTACAGTTTTCTGTTCTTTTTACTTGAATGATTTTCTTCATGTTGTATACTTTTTACGAGTGGTTTTAATGACTGCATAATCTTCCATTTGGTGCATATTCAGTGGTTAATGAGGACTTGATCTATACTTAAGAAATTTGGAAAGAGGAAGAAGTGGGACATGCCCAGATTAATGGGACTTGGCCACTAATGGGGTTTGAAGGACAAAGGAGAGGGGAGAGTCAGATAGGATTAGCACAGCACATGACTGCCTAAGAGATGCTCACAAAAATAAATGGCTGAATGAGTGAATGAACCCAGCGGTTATAAATCTGGAGACTTAAGACAGTTTTTGGTAGCTGAGGGAGAATAGAAATAGCTATTTTTACTGTTAATATAGAATATGTGTTATTCTTTGCATTCACCTTTCCCATCTATATTGCAGATGTCACTGATAGCTTGTAATACTTTTCTACCTGAGGTTTAAGTATGTAAATATGAAGAATTGATAACAAGTTAAACTCTTGTTTTGAAAATCTGATTTGCAAAATATAATTGAGGAAATACTATAAGAACTAAATCTGTACTGATCCTCTCTTAGGAACAATTTGACATAATTTTTGTAAGTTTAAAGACAGACTTTAAAACAACTTTCCAGTCGCAACTTCAAAGTAAAGGACAAGTTAATTGGATACGTTTTCAAATTCAAGTATGTCATTAAAAAAATAAGATTTCAGGCCGGGCACGGTGACTCACGCCTGTAATCCCAGCTCTTTGGGAGGCCTAGGTGGGCGGATCACGAGGTCAGGAGATCAAGACCATCCTGGCTAACCGGTGAAACCCCCTCTCAACTGAAAAAAAAAATACAAAAAATTAGCTGGGCATGGTGGCGGGCGCCTGTAGTCCCAGCTACTCGGGAGGCTGAGGCAGGAGAATGGCGTGAACCCAGGAGGCCGAGCTTGCAGTGAGCCGGGATAGCACCACTGCACTCCAGCCTGGGTGACAGAGTGAGACTCCATTTCAAAAAATATATAAATAAATATATTTTAAAAAAATAAATAAGATTTCAAAACACTGATGAAAGAAATTGAAGAGCACAAAAACAAATGGAAAGACATCCCGTGCTCATGGATCAGAAGAATTAACATCATTAAAATGACCATATTGCTCAAAGTAATCTGCAGATTCAGTGCAATCCCTATTAAAGTACCAGTCATTTTTCACAGAAATAAAAGAAAACAATCCTAAAATTTCCACAGAATCAGCAAGGAGCCCGAATACCCAAAGTAGTCCTGAGCAAATGGAACAGAGCTAGAAACATCACACTACCTGTCTTCAAAATCTATTATAAGGCTGTAGTAACCACAATAGCATGGTATTGGTATAGAAAGAGACATATAGACCAATGGAACAAAATAGATAATGCAGAAATAAATCCACATATTTGCAGCCAACTGATTTTTTACAAAAGCACCAAGAATGTACATTGGGAAAAGGACACTCTTCAATAAACAGTGCAGGGAAAATTGGATATCCACATGCAGAAGAATGAAATCTGACCCTGGTCTCACCATATGCAAATTTAACTCAAGATAGATTAAAGACTTAAGACCTGAAATTGTAAAACTGCTAGAAGGAAATGTAGGGGAAACACTTCAGGACATCAATCTAGCAAAGATTTTATGGCTAAGACCTCAAAAGCACAGGCAGCAAAAAGAGAAATAAACATAGGGGACTATGTTAAACCAAAAGACCTCTGCACAGTAAAGGAAACAACAGAATGAAGAGACAACGTATTGAATAGGACAAAGTGTTTGCAAAAGATTCATCCAGCAAGGGACTAATATCCAGAATATGCAAGGAAGCCAACAGAAAAACAATCCCATTAAAAAGTGGGCAAAGGACATGAATAGACGTTTCTCAAAAGAAGACATACAAATGGCCAAAAGGTATGTGAAAAAATGTGCAACATCACTAATCATCAAGGAAATGTAAGTCAAAACCACAGTGAGGTATCTTACCCCAGTCAGAATGGCTATTGTTAAAAAGACAAAAAATATACTACTGGTTAGAGTGTGAAGAAAAGGCAACTGTTACAGACTGTTGGTGGGAATGTTGTAATTAGGACAGGCACTATGGAAAGCAGTTTGGAAATTTCTGAGAAAACTAAAAACAGAACTACCATATGATCCAGCAATTCCACTACTAGGTATCTATCTAAAGGAAAAGAAATCAGTATATCAAAGGAATACCTGTACTCCCATGTTTATCATGTCATTTGCAGCAACTTGAATGGAACTGGAGGTCATTATGTTAAGGGAAATCAGGCACAGAAAGACAGGTGTCTCATGTTCTTACTCACATGTGGAAGCGAAACACATTGATTTCATGAGATAGAAAGTAGAATGATAGCAGAGGCTGGGAAGAATGGGAGGGGAGGTAAAGAGAGGTAGATTAATGGGTCCAAACATACAGTTAGATGGAATAAGTTCCAAGGTTTGATAGCAGAGTAGGGTGACTACAGTTAACATTTTGAAATAGCTAGAAGAAAGGACTTGAAATGTTCCCAACATATAGAAATGATAAATACTCAAGGTGATGGATACCCTAAATACCCTGATTTGATCATTTCATACTCTGTACATGTAACAAAATATCACATGTACCCCATAAACATGTGCAAATATTATATATCAAAAAAATGCTATAAAACAGTATTACCACCTGACTGGGCTCTTGTGTGGTATCCAAATAGAGCTGAACACTGAGACAGCAGATAATGTAAAGGAGAAACAGTTTAATTTTTGCAAGGCAGCTGAGTAAGGAGGATGGGAAATGTTTCTCGGAGTCATCACTGCAAGACTTCAGAAGCTAGGGTTTTAAACATGATTTGGTAAGCAGGGGGCTAGGGGATGGGGGCTGTTGACTGGTCTGGGATATTGCTGGTAAGTTGGGGAGTTGCAAGACCAAGTCAGTTCCATGGTTGAGTTCATGGAACACTGGTCCAGTTGGTGTCAGTTGGTCCACTTGTAAGCAAAGTCTGAAAAATACCTCAAGGACCAGTCTTAGGTTTTACAGTAGTGTTTGTGACTGCCAGTTACTATGGAAAGAAAGCTGGGGAAAAAATGGCAGGTTACTGTTTAAACCTATAGCTTAGCAGAAAAGTTTGCAGGAGGTGAGATCACCAGTGATGAAAGTGGCCTGGCCTCTTTGGCCAGTCCAACTTCTGGAAACCATCAAGGGAGTCTGTGATCTAAGATCAGTGTTTTCTTGTTCTTCTCTTCTCTTTTCTTTTTTGAGGCAGAATCTTGCTCTCTTGCCCAGGCTGTAGTGCAGTAGTGTGATCACAGCTCACTGCAGCCTCGACCTCTCGGGCTCAAGCGATCCTCCCACCTCAGCCTGCTGAGTAGCTGGGACTACAGGCATGCACCACCACACCTGGCTAAATTTTTGTGTTTTAAGTAGAGACTGAATTTCACCATGTTACCCAGGCTGGTCAAACTCCCCAGCTCAAGCAATCTGCCTGCCTTGGCCTCCCAAAGTGCTGGGATTACAGGCATGTGCCATAGCATCCAGTCTGGATTATTGTTCTTTAAAAGAAGCAAGCTTGTTAATCTTATGGGCAGCCTGCCCTGGGGCTACCACAGGAAGATAATTATTAGTGACTGCCATTTGTTGAAATGACTATTTGCAAGCAGTCATACATGGAGGTGGAAAAAGAAGGAAAATATTTTATTAAAATTCAGGCCCCTACTGTAATTTTAATCTTGAGGGTGTTTTTAATTTTATGAGGGAGGTTCCAGCAGGAGTCAGCAAGCTACACCCATAGGCCAAATAGACTTGCCTCCTGCAATAAAATACAGTTTTATTGGAACGTACATACAGTGAAGTAAGATTTTATTTCGTGGAATAGCCAAGACCTTGTTTTAATAAGACAGTAGACTTCTGCATTCGAAATCTCCTCCCTGGCTCTTTTATATCAGATTGCGTTAGGCTTAAAGCAGGTTGCAGGTAGTTGAAGAATCTCTCTGGTAATAAGGTATCTCCCCCAACCAAGAAAAAAAAATTCTTTACAGCAGTTGATACATTGCTTGAGATACTTCATTTGATAACATTAATTTTTATCAGGGCAATATAGATTTAATGTTTTACCTTGTAGAAAAAAATACTTTTTTTGAAGGAATCACTTAAGTTGCAGGGAAAGATTAATAACTAATTACATGCCAAACAGAAAAGCCTAATAAGCTTCCTTTTCCAGAAGGCAAAAATCTGAATATGAGACAGTAGCTGAAAGTTTCTTGAATTCACCTTGCGAAGACTTAAAACATACTTTTAGGATTTATGCTGAATAGGGTTCAAGGAATTTGAATGAATAGAAAGGAGAAAGTAACTTTATAGGAGGATAGGATAGGGATGTGTGATAGATTTATTTTCACAAACATTCAATTTTGATTGTCATAAGCATAAAAAGATTGGAAAATTTGTTTTGTAATGACTTAATGGCAATAGTAATTCCTGTCAATTAGTTATTAGATTTTCAGGAAACACTTTATGTCAAGGGTTAAATTCAGCTTATTGTATTTAGTAGAAGCACAAAAACAAGTTGTGTAATCTCAGAAAGTTTTAGAGCCTAGAAAGTTCTACGTTTAGCTTTAGAACTTTCAGATTAGAAAATTTGACCTTTTATATTCTTGGCCACATACCAGTCACGCACTTACTGTATGTGCCAAAGGAAGGAATCCTGCTGTTAACAGGAAGTCTTTAGTTGGAATACTAAAGGCAGATTGAATTCCTTTGTTTTGTGCTTAAATTTTAGTTCTGTTTTGAAAACATTTTTAAACATTTAAAGATGACTGAAGAAATCAGGATACAAACATCAAACTGAAAAGTGTGGGCTTTATCAAGAAGTACTGGATTTGCAATTACTCGGGTAATGTTGTAAATATTTGTGTAACCAGAAACCTTTGAGGAGCGGTTGATAATCTTTAGAGACACCACCTTTTCTGCATTTATTTTGCAGAGGAAAGAGAAAGCATTTGGTTGGGTTTAATACTTAGATCTCTTTATCAACATGTTGATTATAACACGCTAATAATGTATAGTATCCATTACTAGGGACCCTGTGGAACTGTATTAGACCTCTAGATCCATTTTATTCTCTGTAGCCACTACAACATTTGGAAACCGGCCTATTTGAGTTTTATTCATAATGGTGGCTCTCATAAATATCTGCCTGGTTGTATGAGATTAAGTTTTTTGGCACATCTACTGAGAGCTTGGTAGAGAGAGAAAATAATACTTTATCTGTGTCTTCGACTAAGTCATATGTTGAGTATATGAATGTTTTACTTTATATTAATAGAAGGTGTTTGTGCAGTTAATTCCTGCAAATAGAAGCTGTTTTGAGGATTAATTATAAATCCAGTTTATTACTTTGAAGGACTACTTGAAATTACGGAAAGCTAATTTTGTTTTTGTCACTCAAAAACTGAAGTTCTCATTTTTTCTCACTGATTTGGTTCGAAATTGGTGGCTTGCTTTTTCTTTTGTGGCAGTCCTATTTTTCTTTAAAGAATAAATAACAGTTGATCTTTTGTTGCTAAGATTACATGGTTAGTAATAGGTTTGTCATTTGACCTTATACCACTTGTGTGACCACTGCTAAAATAATTCACTTGAACCTGTTTTCTCATCTGTAAATTGGTGGTAATAGTACTACCTCCTAAGGCAGTTTTGGCTATGAAATAAGACATATGGAAAGGGCTGGGGATAGAATACACATCCATAACTGTTTGCACATATCCTTTGTAAGAGTGAGTGTTTCCCAGCACTTCGGGAGGCTGACACGGGCAGATCACGAGGTCAGGAGTTCAAGACCAGTCTGACCAATATGGTGAAACTACGTCTCTACTAAAAATACAAAAGTTATCCGGTCATGGTGGCATGTGCCTGTAATCCCAGCTACTCGGGAGGTTGAGGCAGGAGAATCGCTTGAACCCGGGAACCCGCAGAGTGGAGGGTGCAGTGAGCCAAGATCGCGCCACTGCACTCCAGCCTGGGCAACAGAGCGAGACTCCATCTCAAAAAAAAAAAGAAAAAAGTGAGTGTTTTGTGTTCTGTTCTTTTCTCACATACTTGGTATGTTGGTTATTGAAGTTTGAGCTTTCTGGCGTAACTCATACTGGAGGAATGATGTTAGAGCTTGACATAGCTTTTTTATTTTTATTTTTTATTTTTTAGTCTGCTAGATCTGTTTTATTGCTAGTAATGCTTTATGCTTTAGAACAGTGGTTTGCATTATTTTGTACTATACATTTATCTCAATAGATTTTATAAAATTATCCCAAATAATAATTTGAAAAAAATATATCACACATTGCGCTTTCAGAAAGTACAGCTGGGGCCGGGCACGGTGGCTCACGCCTGTAATCCCAGCACTTTGGGAGGCTGAGATGGGCGGATCATGAGGTCAGGAGATTGAGACCATCTTGGCTAACACAGTGAAACCCCATCTCTACTAAAAATACAAAAAATTAGCCGGGCATGGTGGCGAGCACCTGTAGTCCCAGCTACTCCGGAGCTGAGGCAGGAGAATGGCGTGAACCCGGGAGGTGGAACTTGCAGTGAGCGGAGATCACACCACTGCACTCCAGTCTGGGCGACAGAGCGAGACTATCTGAAAAACAAAAAGTACAGCTGGGGTATGTTTTGAAATTATTAATATCTCTTTTTTTTTTTTTTTTTTTTTTTTTTTT